>NC_057804.1:75762682-76042738 GCF_018294505.1 Triticum aestivum
TTCTTTTAAATACCTGTATGTGGTGTCGCTCAGACGCCCGACTGTGGCATTTCTTTTAAAGCCCTGTATGTGGTGTCGCTCAGACGCCCGACTGTGGCATTTCTTTTAAAGCCCTGTATGTGGTGTCGCTCAGACGCCCGACTGTGGCATTTCTTTTAAAGCCCTGTATGTGGTGTCGCCCAGACGCCCGACGGTGGCATTTCTTTTAAAGCCCTTTATGTGGCGTCGCTTCAGACTCCCGATCGGTGCCTTTTATTATTAATATGTTATTGCATTTCCATAAATAACCTGCTTGCATGCATCAGAGATTTATTTACCTTTTGTGACTGACGTCATGAGCATAAAATAATTTTTAGCACATCATTATTATATTATTCTTGTGCTCATAATGTTTGCGAGTACATTCAAAGTACTCACTGGCTTGTCCCTGGCTATTGTCTTCGCCAGATTTCTTGCGCGGAAAGGAGCGACCGTGTTGACAGCCCCAGAACCTAAGCAACAGTGATAGCAGCCTCGCGAAGATAGGAGTTAACCTGGTCAGCTGTTCCCATGGGAAATGGAGTCCCATAGACACTGATGATTTACAGCCCGCTTCCGCCATCAACCACTAGAAACCATTTGTTATACTCACAGACCAGAATGGTCTTGTACTACATATTTTGTATTTGCTTGGAATTTCTGTATCAAGTTGGTGCCTCATCAGCTAACAGTTATCCTGGGGCTGATGAGCACAAGGGCCATTTTCTGGGAATTAGTACCCGGAGAATCGGTCCCCACAGCGGCCGAACAGGCGGTCATCAAAAAACTGCCTAGCCGGAGAGTTTGGCCGACAGCCAAAGCTCCTTTAGCAACAACGTCGTCTTTAAAGACGGGGTGCGGCATCCTTCCTGACGGTGACGACACAAAGGAACTCTCAATGAAAGCACCAATGTCGGTGTCAAAACTGGCGGATCTCGGGTAGGGGGTCCCGAACTGTGCGTCTAGGCGGATGGTAACAGGAGACAAGGGACACGATGTTTTTACCCAGGTTCAGGCCCTCTCGATGGAGGTAAAACCCTACTCCTGCTTGATTAAATTGATGATATGGGTAGTACAAGAGTTGATCTACCACGAGATTAGAGAGGCTAAACCCTAGAAGCTAGCCTATGGTATGATTGTTGTTCATCCTACGGACTAAAACCCTCCGGTTTATATAGACACCGGAGAGGGTTAGGGTTATACAGAGTCGGTTACAATGGTAGGAGATCTACATATCGTATCACCAAGCTTGCCTTCCACGCCAAGGAAAGTCCTATCTGGACATGGGACGAAGTCTTCAATCTTGTATCTTCATAGTCCGGGAGTACGGCCAAAGGTCATAGTCCGGCCATCTGGACACCCCCTAATCCAGGACTCCCTCAGTATGCCTTGTCCCTTATTTGATAAGAGGGCTCGGATTTCCAATTCATCCGTTTCTCCGGGGGCTCCTAGAGTTCTACGGCTTCCAGTTGACAACCTTACGCCTGCCTCCATATTGCATATTGCAGGCTTCGTAGCCCTTTGCGATCTATTTTTGGGCATCGAGGCTCATTTCGCACTGTGGAAGAAGCTGTTCTGCCTTGTGCCCCGTTCTCAGGAGGGGTCGATATATCAAGTGGGCGGAGCCGAACTATGGGACATCGCCGGGACCGGATACCTATCCGTAACCCCAAAGAAGGCGTCCGAAGACTGGCCTTCAGAATGGTTTTATATAGAAGATGTCCCCCTGCCGAACCCTATTTGGATCGGCCTCCCTGAGTTCGATAATGCTCCTTTGAAGAAGCGGCTAAGTTGGCATCCACGGAGCCCTCAGAAGGAAAATGACAAGGACGTCCTTTACCTGATGAGCTGGATAAGGTTGTTAGCTCATTCCGGACTGAGCATGATCAAGGTCATGGCCACATGCATTATGCGGGGGGTGTAGCCACTTCAATATAGAGGCCACCCCATGTGGGATTTCAACGGGGAGGACGACGCCACCCGGTGCGGCCGTAAGGGGCTGGAATCGGTTGCCGCTCTAATAAAGATCTTGTCCGCTTTGTACAAGGGAGAAGAGGAGGAATTCCTTCGCGTTAACCCACGGGGCGGATTTTCTATGTACAATCCTCCAAGCTGGGTAAGCGGACACTTTCACTCGCCCATCCGTTTCATATTCCCATAGTTAAGTATTTAGTCTAGCAATTTCAACGCAGGAGCTATGCCAGGCTGTAAAGGAGATAAACAACCCTCCTCCACAACCCGAGGACCCGGAACGTTCCTTCGACCCAGATTCCCAAGAGGACCCAGACTTATCTGTGGAGCTGATCGATGGGGTGTTTCATCAATTGAGCAAGGACAACACCTTAGTGGCCATTATGGCCGATTATCCCGGACTACTTCCAGCCTCACACGTAACCGAGACCGAAGTCCCAGTACTTTTAAGATGATCCATCCGTGCTTATTTTTTATCACCGTATACCAATGGTGTTTTTGCAGGGGAAGTCCTTGAGGCGGAGGGCCGAGCCTGCGGTGGCTAGCCAACAAGGGGCATCAAGGCCCTGCAGGCTGAAAAGAAGTGTGGTCCGAATTGAGACGCCGGCGCAATGGTATGGCATGCCATTTTATTCCCAGGTTTTATTCCCTCAAGGCATACTAACACTCGTGCTCTCTTCGGGAAAAAGAGCGCTCGCCGGACTATATCCGGAGAGGTTGCCAATCGCGCCTCCACCAGCTAGGCTTCAAGGCCGGGTCCAGAAGCAGAGGCGAACACGAGGAGCGCACGGGACGCTCCTCCGACAGAGGATGTGGACGGGCTGTCTGCCACCATTTCCGAGGTGGAGAGTGCCATGAACCACAGGCGTCACCGGACAGTTCTTCGTGATGCTTGTTTCTCCCAAGAGGCATTGAATGCCTTTAATACGGGAGATGCGTACCTCCGTGCCACTCAAAATGGTCTAGCCAGAGCCACAGAGCAGTATGTAAAAGACATACGGGTGAGAAAATTTGATGGTTATATATGTCAGTAGCCCTCGAGACTTGAAACAGTTAGAATAACTAATTTAAGGATAATTTGTTATGCAGGATCTTACAGAAAAGAATACCCAACTGTCCCAAGAGCTGGAAGAGTGCAAAGCCCAACTTGAGGCCGCACTAGCCGCGGCAGGGGAGGCCAAGGAGACCCCCTCTGGTAATATATGCTTCAAAATATAAGTATGTTGTGAAGTGCGGCATGTGTGCAAATCGGACAATAACATTGCAGATGGAGCCAGAGTGGATCCGGACAAGCAACAACTCTTGCGCCGGTTAAAGGCCGACGAGAGCATGCTTACGAGGGTGATGCAAGAGAAGAATAATCTCCAAGATGCCAACACCCAGCTGGGCGAGGAACTAACGGATGTTCATGCTCAGCTGTCGGACTCCGTGAAGGAGAATCGGCGGCTTCGACGCAGCATTTTTAGTAAGTGCTTGAACGAACTTCAAAAAAGAGTTTGGCAAGGAAGTCGATTGACGGAGTTATGTCTGTAGGTATGCTGACAGGTCGGCCTGCAGAGGAAATGCCCGGTTCCACGGGTGACCTTCTTCCCGAGCTCTCATAACTGCACGAACGAGTTCGGCGGGTGATGCAAGGCGTCGCCCAGGCCTTGTGGCCATCCGTCTCCATGCCCGAAGGCCTTGGAGAGCTTGCAGAGAAGCTGAAGGGAGCACGGCGGCGCTTCCAATTATGGAAGATATCGTCCTGTCGTCAAGGCGCCAGGGAGGCCTGGGCCATGGTGAAGACGCGGTACACGAAGGCTGACCCAAACCACATGGCCGAGGTCGGACCTATGGGGCCCGATGGGAAGGATATCCCTGTGAGTTTAGTGTACGACCAGGTAGAGTTGGCCGCCAAATATTCCCAACAGGACTGTAAACTAGACAGCCTGTTGGATGGTATTGAAGAGGAATATACCCAGTCAAATTGATTGTGTAATTTAAGATGACATGTAAAATGCCTTCTAGCCGGATTGTAGATCGTTTGTCATGGTGGACCTTTTCGCTTCAACCTCGGGACCCAATAGTCTGGAGTGTGTCCGAATACCCTCTCGGTTATGTAAGAACCGGGGCATGCGTGGAGACCAGGCGTAGGGGTCATTAGTGCTTGAACAGACAAGTGCCCAACTAGTTATGTTATATTACATGGTTAGTAAGAAACATCTTCCAGGGAGAATAGTTCCGTTAGGGGTTCCTTTCCCTGGGAGGCATGCCCTAAAGTGCATGTCCGGACTGCGAAAAAAGCAGAAAAGCATCTGGGGGCGGATAAATAAACGAGTGGGAAATCATCTTTAGTTCACCAACCGAATATTACCTTAAGAACGCTAGCTTTCGGCTTCACCCAGTCTGAGGTACACATCCGGCCGACCCGGCAGTAACAATCGCAGAGGTGCTCCCTTTACCGCCTAGCCGAACAATCGGGAACGTAGGGGTAAGCACAGGAGCCAGGCAACCCAGCTTGGCCAAAACTTAAGTCATATCGATGCATATAATGGTGAATAAAAGGTACATGCGGAAGTGTGACACATGTGTTGGGCTGAGGCCTGTATAAACAAGCTTCTATTAAAGAAGCCCCCAGGTATAATGAGCATGGATAGCGCATCAATTGTGTGCGAACAAGGCGCGAGAAAAGGAGGGAGAAGGAGAGAAATATAAGACAACTAATGTGTAAAAAATAGACAGAGGAAGGAGACGAACACGGAGTCCGGCGCTAGGCATAGAATCTTCGGAGACGGGCTGCGTTCCATGGGTTCGGCTCGAGTCGGTTATCCGATGCATCTCACAGACGGTACGCACCACCAGTCAGGACTTGGTCAATAATGAAGGGACCTTCCCATTTGGGCTTGAGTTTGTCCTTTTTCTTGTCCGGCAGGCGTAGAACTAACTCACCAACATTGTAAGTTTTGGCCCGTACTTCTCTGCTTTGATATCTTCGAGCCTCCTGTTGATAGAATGCGGAACGTGCTTTTGCCACATCACGCTCCTGCTCCGAGGCATCCAAACTGTCCTCCTGATCGAGTTCGACTTTTCTTTCTTCGTACATGCGCACGCGAGGTGAGTCATGAATTATGTCGCAGGGCAGAACTGCCTCTGCGCCGTATACCATAAAGAATGGTGTGAATCCGGTGGTGCGATTCGGCGTGGTCCGCAGTCCCCAGAGTACAGAGTCGAGCTCCTCTACCCAGTGTGTGTTAGATTCCTTGAGGGACCGCACTAATCTGGGTTTGATGCCGCTCATGATTAGACCATTTGCTCACTCGACTTGACCGTTAGTTTGTGGGTGATAAACTGAAGCGTAGTCGAGCTTGATGCCCATGTTTTTGCACCAGAGTTTGACCTCGTCGGCCGTAAAGTTCATGCCGTTATCAGTGATGATGCTGTGGGGGACACCGTAACGGTGTACGACCCCTGATATGAAGTCTATCACTGGTCCGGATTCGGCCGTCTTAACAGGCTTGGCCTCTATCCATTTGGTGAATTTGTCCACCATGACCAGTAGGTATTTTTGCTTGTGGGTTCCTCCTTTAAGGGGTCCAACCATGTCAAGCCCCCAAACCGCAAAGGGCCAGGTGATGGGTATAGTTTGGAGGGCGGTGGGTGGCATATGGCTTTGGTTAGCAAAGAGTTGGCAACCGACGCATCGTTGGACTAAGTCCTAAGGATCTGCCCGGGCCGTCGGCCAATAAAATCTTGTACGGAAGGCCTTGCTTACAAGGGCCCGGGGTGCGGCGTGGTGCCCTCCGAGTCCGGCATGAATTTCAGCCAGAAGATTCCGCCCTTCCTCTTCGAAGATACACCTTTGAAGGACTCCGATGGTGCTTTTCTTATAAAGCTCTCCTTCATGGACTTTATAGGCTTTAGATCGCCGCACTATGCAGCGTGCCTCGTTTTGGTCCTCGGGAAGTTCCTGCCTAGTTAGGTAGGCTAGGAATGGTTCTTTCCACGGGGCAATGACTGCCATTATCACGCGGGCTAAGGATGTTACTTCGTTGGCAGAGCCTCCCGTTGTGTCAGAATGTTCGATGTCGGGCGGTGCGGTTGGGTCCGGGCTGTTATTTCCGGATTCCCCTTCCCATAATATGGATGGCTTGAATAGCCTCTCCAAGAAAATGTTGGTGGGGACTGCATCGCGCTTTGCGCTGATGCGTGCCAAGACGTCTGCTGCCTGATTGTTTTCCCTGGCTATATGGTGAAATTCGAGCCCCTCGAACCGAGCTGACATTTTTAGGACGGCGTTGTGATAAGCTGCCATTTTCGGATCCTTGGCATCAAAGTCTCCATTTATTTGGCATATCGCGAGGTTCGGATCCCCACACACCTCTAGGCGTTGGATGCCCATGGAGACTGCCATCCGGAGACCATGTAGAAGGGCCTCGTATTCGGCTGCGTTGTTGGAGTCCATATACATTATCTGGAGTACGTATTGAACTGTATCTCCTGTTGGGGACGTCAGAACGACGCCAGCCCCCAGACCAGCTAACATTTTGGATCCGTCGAAGTGCATGATCCAGTTGGAATATGTGCCGTACTCTTTAGGGAGTTCAGCTTCAGTCCATTCGGCGACGAAGTCGGCCAAAACTTGCGACTTGATAGCTCGCCGTGGCTTATAGGTTATGTCGAACGGGAGGAGCTCAATGGCCCATTTGGCAATCCGGCCCGTCGCTTCGCGGTTGTTTATAATATCGTTAAGAGGTACTTCGGAGGCTACTGTTATCGAACACTCTTGAAAGTAGTGTCGCAGCTTCCGGGATGCCATAAACACCGCGTACGGTATCTTTTGATAATGCGGGTACCGTGACTTGCATGGAGTGAGGACAGTGGACACGTAGTAAACTGGCTTTTGAAGGGGGAATTTGTGTCCGTCCGTTTCTCGTTCGACGACGAGCACCGCGCTTACAACTTGATAAGTTGCCGCAATGTATAATAGCATTGGTTCGCCGATGTTAGGCACGGCCAGGACCGGGTTTGTTGCCAATATGGCTTTTATTTCTTCGAGTCCGGCCGTGGTGGCATCCGTCTACTCGAAGTGTTCGGTGCGCCGGAGGAGGCGATAAAGTGGTAATGCCTTTTCTCCCAAGCGGGAGATAAAGCGGCTTAGAGCCGCCATGCATCCAGTCAATTTTTGTATTTGTTTGAGGTCCTTTGGAATATCAAATTGTGACAGAGCTCGGATCTTGGCTGGGTTTGCTTCAATTCCTCTACCGGATACAATGAATCCCAAGAGCTTTCCGGATGGTACGCCGAAAACACATTTTCCGAGTTAAGCTTGATGTCGTATGTTCGGAGGTTATCGAATGTGAGCCTCAAGTCGTCTACTAGAGTTTCGACATGCTTGGTTTTGACGACCACATCATCTACATATGCTTCCACTGTTTTTCCGATCTGGTTTGGCAGACATGTCTGAGTCATGCGCTGATATGTTGCGCGGGCGTTTTTGAGCTCGAAGGGCATTGTGTTGAAGCAGAATGGTCCGTATGGGGTGATGAATGTCGTTGCGGCTTGGTCTGGCTCTGCCATCTTGATTTGATGGTAGCCGGAGTATGCGTTGAGGAAACACAATGAATCGTGTCCTGCGGTAGCGTCGATAATTTGATCGATGCGGGGGAGGGGGAAGGGATCCTTTGGGAAAGCCTTGTTGAGGTCCTTGAAATCGACGCATAGGCGCCAGGATTTCTCCTTCTTTGGTACCATCACCAGGTTTGCTAGCCAGTCCGGATGTTTTATATCTCTGATGAATCCGGCCTCCAGTAGTTTGGCTAGCTCCTCTCCCATGGCTTGTCTCTTAGGTTCGGAGAAACGCTGAAGAGCCTGCTTGACAGGCTTGAATCCTTTTAGGATGTTTAGGCTATGCTCGGCCAGCCTGCGTGGGATTCCTGGCATGTCTGAAGGGTGCCAGGCAAAAATGTCCCAATTTTCGCGTAGGAATTCTCGTAGTGCAGCGTCTACATCAGGGTTTAATTGTGCCCCGATGGAGGCCATTTTTGTAGGGTCCGTTGGATGGACTTGGAATTTGACAATTTCGTCCGCCAGTTTAAAGGAGGTGGACTTGGATCTTTTATCGAGTATCATGTCGTCCCTGTTCACCGTGGAGTGCAGCGCAGTCAGTTCCTCGGCCGCTAGGGCTTCGTATAGTGCCTCAAGGGCCAGTGCGGCTGTCTTATTTTCGACGCGGAGTGCTATGTCCGGGTCACTAGCAAGAGTGATGATTCCGTTGGGCCCGACCATTTTGAGCTTCATGTACCCGTAATGGGGTATAGCTTGAAAAATTGGGAATGCCTCTCGCCCTAATAGAGCGTGGTATCCGCTGCTGAACGGGTCCACTTGAAACATGACCTCCTCGGACCTGTAATTATACGGCGTGCCGAACACCACATCCAGTGTGATTTTTCCTATACAGCATGCTTCCCGACTGGGGATTATTCCTCTAAAGGTTGTGTTGCTTCGCTCAATGCGGCTCCAATCTATTTCCATTTTTCGAAGGGTTTCCTCATAAATGAGGTTCAATCCGCTGCCACCATCCATGAGTACCTTGGTAAGGTGAAAGCCGTCCACTATTGGACTGAGGACCAATGCGGCTGGTGCTTGGGCTGTTCAGAATTTAGGTTCATCACTGGCATTAAAGGTAATAGCCGTGTCACTCCGTGGGTTTATTGTTGCTACTTGGTAGACTTCGGCAAGGCTGCGGAGTGTTCATTTCTGCATATTATTTGATGTGAAAGTCTCGAAGACTGTTAATACCGTACTGGTGTCGCTGGGCTGGTGCTCTGTGAATTCTGGAGTTAGAAGCTCCTCGCCACTTCTGGCCACTTGCCGGAGTATCCAACATGCTCTAAGGCTATGAGTTGGTGTGGCGCCCTCTGTACTATGAATTTTACATGGTCCATTGAGCCATCCCTCCAGTACGGTTCCATGCCCTATAGAGGGTTTTTGCTTTTTGGTGTTTAACCCAGGTGCCTGGCGATAATGCACCCTTTTATTTCAGACTGGGGTTGTATTCAGGGCCGGATTGTCCCAAAATTTTATTTCGGTTTTCCAGGCGCTTTCCATCGCACAGTACTTTTGTACTATGGATGCCAAGTCGGCAAAGCGTGTAATTTCATGGCGACTTATGGTGTTAAGGATTCCGTTGTCCGTGCAATTATTGCAGAAGAATGAAATTGCATCCTCCTCGCGGTAGCCCTCTATCCTGTTCATAACCAGGAGGAATCTGGCCCAGTAATGGTGTACTGTTTCTGCGGGCTCTTGCCGAATTTGGGATAGATCCCTTATATTTGGGTGGGGCCGTGGAATTAAATCCAGAACCTCGCCCAATCTGAGACTCAGGGGCCAAGGAGTTTCCGAACTCGGAACCTTGGGTTCTTGGATGTTGTCCAATGAATCTAGCCCGCTGCCTGACTTTAGGTTCAGGGCTTGAGTGACGTCCTCCCCTCCACGGGTATCCGGCTTGGAGGGATCGGGAATCCGGACATAACTAGTCCTTAAGATAGATAAAGGCTTGCCGCATTGTTCCTCCACCACTGCGGCGTGGTGGGTGACCTGGGGAGAGTTAATCTCTCTCGGATTGGGTTTAAGCCCAATCTGATCGTAGTCTGTAGCGACTCCCAGGGCGGCGATGCGATCCAAGAGCTCATTTAAGGAAGAGAGCTCCATCGGATATAACTGCTCGGCAAGTTCCGAGTTGACACGGAGATTGCTTTCGATGACCCGAGAAGTCATCGTCGGTGCGGCGGCCGAACAGGTGGTCATAAGAAAACCGCCTAGACGGAGAGTTTGGCCGCTAGCCAAAGCTCCTTTTGCAACAGCGCCGTCTTTAAAGACGGGATGAGGCATCCTTCCTGATGGCGACGGCACATCGGAACTCTCAATGAAAGCACCAATGTCGGTGTCAAAACCGGCGGATCTCGGGTAGGGGGCCTCGAACTGTGCGCCTAGGCGGATGGTAACAGGAGACAAGGGACACGATGTTTTTACCCAGGTTCGGGCCCTCTCGATGGAGGTAAAACACTACTCCTTCTTGATTAATATTGATGATATGGGTAGTACAAGAGTAGATCTACCACGAGATCAGAGAGGCTAAACCCTAGAAGCTAGCCTATGGTATGATTGTTGTTCGTCCTACGGACTAAAACCCTCCGGTTTATATAGACACCGGAGAGGGCTAGGGTTACACAGAGTCGGTTACAATGGAAGGAGATCTACATATCCATATCGCCAAGCTTGCCTTCCACGCCAAGGAAAGTCCCATCCAGACACGGGACGAAGTCTTCAATCTTGCATCTTCATAGTCCAGGAGTCCGACCAAAGGTTATAGTCGGCTATCTGGACACCCCCTAATCCGGGACTCCCTCAGTGCTCGATATTGATCTCCCCCCAATTGAAGTCCTTGTTGCTCGTGCAACCACTACCCATCACCTCACGGAAGTGATCGTGTATGATCTTCTCCTTTTCCTCGTGCTCGGTTACCCACCCCTGCTCGTGCTTGATCCGATGGATGTGGGTTTTTCTCCTACGGGCGTTGATGTGCCAGTGGAAGAATTTGGTATTAGGATCACCATCTCTCAAATTTGCAATCCTAGCACACTGGCTCTTTCGAGCCCTCTCTAGCACTGCCAGAATGATGACTCTGCATTTGAGCCTAGAGCTAAGGTCCCGCTCCTCCAGTGATAACTGTCTCCCGTCCTGTGCAATGTCAAGCTGAAGGATCACAAGGTGGGCAGCTGATACATCTCCAACGTATCTACTTTTCCAAACACTTTTGCCCTTGTTTTGGACTCTAACTTGCATGATTTGAATGAAACTAACCCGGACTGATGCTGTTTTCAGCAGATCTACCATGGTGTTATTTTTGTGCAGGAACAAAAGTTCTCGGAATGACTTGAAAATCCTCAGAGATAAGTTTCAGAAAATATAAAAAATACTGGCAAAAGATGAAGGCCAAGGGCCCACACCCTGTCCACGAGGGTGGGGGCGCCCCCCCTATAGGGCGCGCCCCCCTATCTCGTGGGCCCCATGCTGCTCCACCGACCTCAACTCCAACTCCATATATTCCATTTCGCGGAGAAAAAAATCAGAGTGGAAGTTTCATTGCGTTTTACGATATGGAGCCGCCGCCAAGCCCTAAAACCTCTCGGGAGGGCTGATTTGGAGTCCGTTCGGGGCTCCGGAGAGGGGGATTCGTCGCTGTCGTCATCATCAACCATCCTCCATCACCAATTTCATGATGCTCACCGCCGTGTGTGAGTAATTCCATCGTAGGCTTGCTGGATGGTGATGGGTTGGATGAGATTTACCATGTAATCAAGTTAGTTTTGTTAGGGTTTGATCCCTAGTATCCACTATGTTCTGAGATTGATGTTGCTATGACTTTGCTATGCTTAATGCTTGTCACTAGGGCCCGAGTGCCATGATTTCAGATCTGAACCTATTATGTTTTCATGAATATATGTGATTTCTTGATCCTATCTTGTGAGTCTATAGTCACCTATTATGTGTTATGATCCAACAACCCCGAAGTGACAACAGTCGGGATGCTTCTCGGTGATGACCGTAGTTTGAGGAGTTCATGTATTCACTAAGTGTTAATGCTTTGGTCTGGTACTCTATTAAAAGGAGGCCTTAATATCCCTTAGTTTCCACTAGGACCCCGCTGCCACGGGAGGGTAGGACAAAAGATGTCATGCAAGTTCTTTTCCAT
Source organism: Triticum aestivum (assembly GCF_018294505.1). Classification (NCBI taxonomy): domain Eukaryota; kingdom Viridiplantae; phylum Streptophyta; class Magnoliopsida; order Poales; family Poaceae; genus Triticum; species Triticum aestivum. The sequence goes on from NC_057804.1 coordinate 75,774,405, forward strand.
AAGCACGTGTGACTATATTCGGAATACATGCCTACATTACATTGATGAATTGGAGCTAGTTCTGTGTCACCCTAAACCTGCTACTGTTATTAATTCTGATATGTTGCATGTTATTGATGATGCCACTTCTGCTATGCATGATACTTATGATGCAACTACTGCTATGCTTGATACTACTGTGCCATTAGGTGAACTTCTTGATGAACAACTTACTAGGGCTAGGGAGAATGAAATTATTGAAAATGAAATTATTGATGAAAGTGATGATGAAGGTTCTGCCCCTAATTATGAATTCCCGTTGTTCCTGAGGGTTATGTTATGGATGAAGAAACTGCTAGAGATTTTCTTGCTTGCAATGATAGATCAGATCTTAAGAAATTATTAGCTAAGCTGAAACAAAAAACTCCGAATGCTAGAATGAAACATGACCCTGCTTTTGCTACTTCACCTATCTTTGTTACTGGTAAGGACTATGAATTCTCTGTTGATCCTGAGATTAATACTTTAGTTGAATCTGATCCTTTTTATGGCAATGAATCTGAAACTATAGTGGCACATCTTACCAAGTTAAATGATATAGCTACCCTATTTACTAATGATGAGAAGTCTCGCTATTATTATATCCTTAAGATATTCCCGTTCTCATTAAAGGGTAATGCTAAAACTTGGTTTAATTTTCTTGATCCTGGTTGTGTGCGTAGTCCCCATGATATGATTTATTACTTCTCTGCTAAATATTTCCCTGCTCATAAGAAACAAACTGCCTTGCGGGATATATATAATTTTGTGCAAATCAAAGAAGAGAGTCTCCCACAAGCTTGGGGGAGGCTTCTCCGATTACTTAATGCTTTGCCTGATCATCCTCTTAAGAAAAATAAAATACTTGATATCTTCTATAATGGACTAACCGATGCTTCCAAGGACTACTTGGATAGTTCTGCTGGTTGTGTTTTCAGGGAAAGAACAGTCGACCAAGCTGAATTGTTATGTTGACAAATGAAAATAATTGTACTCTTCCTGAGCCAATTCCTGAGGCAATTCCTGAACCAATTGAGCCAACTCCTGATCCTATTCCTAAACCTACTCCGAAGAAGAGAGGTGTTTTATTTCTCAGTCCTGAAGATATGCAAGAGGCAAAGAAATCAATGAAAGAAAAAGACATTAAATTTGAAGACGTTAAGAATTTACCTCCTATTGAAGAGATACATGGTCTTAATTTACCGCCTGTTGAAGAAACACATCATCTTGATAGCCCGACACAGGTAGTGAAGGTAAATTCTCTATAGATATGATAAAGTTGAAATTCCGTCTACTAAGTTTCATAGCCAATGCTTAGATGAGTTTGATGACTTTATGGATAAACAAGCAAATTTCAATGATTATGTTAGTAAACAGTTGAAAAATAATGCTTATATGATTGGACGCTTGAGTGATTATATGTAGAGTTAAGGGTGAACTTAAACTTACTAGTAAACATCTCTCTATGGTTACCACTCAAGCTGAACAAGTACTTAAGGCTCAGACTGAATTGCTTGATGAATTAAATAATAAACATGATATTGCTGTTAGAGTGGCTACTAGAATAGGTAAAATGACTCAGGAACCTTTGTATCCTGAAGGCCACCCTAAGAGGATTGAACAAGATTCTCAGAGTAATAAACTAGATGCTCCTAGTTCTTCTAAGAAGAACAAAAAGAAAAATGACAGTACTTTGCATGCTTCTAGTGAACCTAATGTAGAAACACCTGAGAATCCTAATAATACTTCTATCTCTGATGCTGAAACACAATCTAGAGATGAACATGAACCTAATGATAATGCTATTAATGATGTTCATGTAGATGCTCAACCTAGTAATAACAATGATATTGAAATTGAACCTGCTGTTGGTCTTGATAACCCACAATCAAGAAACCAACGTTATGATAAGAGAGATTTTGTTGCTAGGAAACATGGTAGGGAAAGAGAACCATGGGTTCAGAAACCCATGCCCTTTCCTCCTAAACCATCCAAGACAAAGGATGATGAGGACTTTGAGCATTTTGCTGAAATGATTAGACCTATTTTCTTACGCATGCGCTTAACTGATATGCTTAAAACAAACTCTTATGCTAAATACATGAAAGATATCATCACTAATAAAAGGAAAAATACCTGAAGCTGAAATCTCCACCATGCTTGCTAACTATACCTTTAAGGATGGAATACCTAAGAAATTTGGTGATCTCGGAGTGCCCACTATACCATGCTCCATAAAAAGAAATTATGTTAAAACTGCCTTATGGGATTTAGGAGCTGGTGTTAGTGTTATGCCTCTTTCCTTGTACCGTAGACTTGAAATAAGTAAGTTGACACCCACCGAGATATCCTTGCAAATGGCTGATAAATCAACTGCTATACCTGTTGGCATTTGTGAGGACGTGCCTGTTGTTATTGCGAATGTTACTATCTTAACAGACTTCGTCATTCTTGATATTCCTGAGGACGAAAGTATGTCGATTATCCTTGGTAGACCCTTTTTAAATACTGCAGGTGTTGTTATGCAACAAAGGCAATGTCACCTTTCATATTAATGGAGATGAGCATAAGGTACATTTTCCGAGGAAACAACCTCAAGTTCACATCATAAATTCTATTGGGAAAATCCCATCAATTATTATTGGAGGTTTTGAATTTCCTTTTCCTACTGCAAAGAAAAAGTATGATATTCTTATTATTGGGGATGTTCATATCCCCGTTGAGGTAACCTAGTGTCACTTTGAAATTTCTCCGGTTTTATGTGATTCGGAATGAGTTTGTTAACAAGACTTGATCAACCTTGTTAGTGGATTCCTTTTGATGATCATGAGATGGATGAAACTAGAAGGCACAACCTTCTGTACCCTCTCTTTACTTTCTGTTACTTAGAATAAATAAAGTAGAAATAAAATATTTTGTCTGTTTTCTAAATTATCCATGCAATAAAAAAATATATCCCAAAAATAAAAGTGCTCCAAATGCCCTGCAAATTTAGTATGATTTTTTGTGGAATATTTGAGGATTTTAGGCACTGAGAACACTACAGGGGGGGTCTACCACCTGGCCACGAGGGTGGAGGGCGCCCCCCCCATAGGGTGCACCCCCTGTCTTGTGGGCCCACGGTGGACCCCCTCCACTTATTCCTGCACCCACACACTTCTTCTTCCTCCGAAAAAAATCATCATCCTGCTCAAGCACGAGTTCCAGCTCATTTTGCTGCGATTTTCGATCTCCTTGCTCAAAGCCCCATTCACAAAACTGCTTTCGGAGATTGTTGCTTGGTATGTGACTCCTCCATTGGTCCAATTAGATTTTGTTCTTGTGCTTTATTCATTGCAAATTTTTGCTGCATAGGTGACCCTGTTCTTGAGCTTGCATGCCAAAGTTATGAGGTCCCAAGTGATTTTAATGCATGATATAGGTTCTAGGCACTTGTAGGAGTAGTTGCTATCAATCTTGTTCAGTTTTATTTACTTTTATTTTGAAGTTACTAAAAATTTCAGAAATATTGCAGAAAAAGAAATATGTTCAGGAAAATGTACCAAGGTGGTTCTTCAAGGAAGAAAGGACCCCGACTCGCAATACGTGAGCTCGACGACCAATTACCAAGGGAAGCTTATGTACAGCCTTGTGAATGGCTATCGGAGCCATTTATGGTTGCGGCGGGTATAAAGGATGAATTTCATGCATATGTGCATAATGCCGACCTTGAGGCGTTCATGCAAGATAAGTGCCCGCAGTACCAGTACCTAACTGATTCATTTGTGAGAAGGTTTAAATATAGATCTTCACGCAACTCTCAAAGTGTCCTGTTTGATATTTATGATAAATCATATACCATGGACCTAGAAGACTTTACTACTGCTTGCAAACTACCGCAGTGGGGAAGTATTAATGAACCTGGTAAATCTAAATATATAGACTTTCTTGCTAGCATCACTGTGGGAGAATCTAGGGACATAGCACAAGCTACCTTAGGGAGCATTCATTTTCCTTCTATTCATTATTTTGCTCTCTTCATTGGTAGATGCATTAATGGTAAAGATGAAGCATGTCGCATGTGTGTCCCTGATCTTTGTGTTCTCAAGAGTGCTGTATTAGGTGATAAACAATTCAATTTAGGGGCAATTGTTGCACGTAGGTTGCATCATAATGCTTTAGTTGGAAACTTTTTCGGAGGAATTTATGCAACCCGTTTGGCTAGTTATCTTGAGATACCCATACATGAAAATGATACGGAGTTGCTCCCTGCTTATTTAGATCATAATGCTATGATTAGTCATCAATTCCTTGAAAGGAATGAACAATTCCTCCAATATCGACTAATCTTTGACAGACGTCATGCTGTCCATATTACTCTCCCTGCTCCTACCCTTTTTGATTATCAGGAAAAACGAAGATATGTTGTCACCAGAGAGGAGGCAAATGAACACGAGAGGAGGGCGGAAGCAGCCCGCCGTCAGGTAGCAGCTGATCAGGCAATGACTGCTGCATCTCAGTACGACCCCCGTTACAACTATGGATATCAGTGAGGCTATCCATGGCCATAAACCAACTTAGGCCAAAAGCCTAAGCTTGGGGGAGTACGTATTTCCCACCGACTTTACATTCATGTTCACACACTATTCTAGTTATCGGTGCTCATACTCTTTCAGGGTACTATCCATGCTAGTTTAAATTATTTTTGTAGTTTTCTTCTTGTGTGTTTGATAAACCTTATAAAAAATAGTTAGTTTAATTTTCATGCCTGTGGTAGAAATAATTAAAAAGAAAACCCAAAAAGATTTCTTGTTCTTCTTTTACTTGTTGGGAGCTTTCCCGTGTAAATAGTTTTATTTCTTTTTTCTTTCTTTGGGGGTCAAGAGTGGAAGACCATATTGAAAATGTTTAGTGGCTCTCATATGCATGATGGTTGATTTAATTCAGAGCCCATATTACTTTGTCTTCTCTCTTGAAATGAATGCTCGCAGATTCCAGCTTAGTCCAATGCACGTGCACTCTTATTATTATACACACCGTTCGGTTGTGCAAGTGAAAGGCAATAATGACAATATATGATGGACTGATTGAGATGAGAGAAACTGGTATGGACTCGACCTCTTTTGTTTTTGTAAATATGATGAGTTCATCGTTCCTGATTCAACATATTATGAAGTAGACATGTTTGCAATGACATTTAGAGATAATAGTTGCTTATGCCATGCTTAATTAGCTATGAGTTATAATGGTTTACCTTGCGTGCCAATATGCTATTAAAATGATTGTGATGTGGTATGATGAGATGGTATCCTCCTTTGAATGAATTGAGTGACTCGACTTGGCACATGTTCACGCATGTAGTTGAAACAAAATCAACATAGCCTTCACGATATTTATATTCATGGTGGATTATATCCTAATCATGCTTGCACCTAGTATAAATTAATTTTAATGCATGTTCATGACTGTTGTCGCTCTCTCAGTTGGTCGCTTCCCAGTCTTTTGCTAGCCTTCACCTGTACTAAGCGGGAATACTGCTTGTGCATCCAATTTCCATAAACCCCAAAGTTATTCCATATGAGTCCACCATACTTTCCTATATATGGTATCTACCTGCCGTTCCAAGTAAATTTGTATGTGCCAAACTCCAAACCTTCAAATGAAATTCTGTTTTGTATGCTCGAGCAACTCATGTTTCAACTAGGGCTATCTGTATCTTCCATGCTAGGTGGGTTATTCTCAAGAGGAGTGGACTCCGCTCCTCATTCACGAGAAAAGGGCTGGTAACCAGGATGCCCAGTCCCATGATCAAAAAGAACAAAGCAAATCAAAATAATTAAACAAAACTCCCCCAGGATTGTTGTTAGTTGGAGGCACTCGTTGTTTCGAGCAAGCCATGGATTGATGCTTGTTGGTGGCGGGGGAGTATAAACTTTACCATTCTGTTTGGGAACCGCCTATAATGCATGTAGTATGGAAGATATCACCATCTCATAGTTGTTGTGTTGACAGTGAAAGTATGCCGCTCAAAATGTTATTTATTTCTCTATTTTAAAATCGAGCTCTGGCACCTCTACGAATCCCTGCTTCCCTCTATGAAGGGCCTATCTATTTACGTTTATGTTGAGTCATCACCTTCTTATTAAAAAGCACCCGCTCGGGAGCACACTGTCATTTACATGCATTCCTATTAGTTTATATTGGGTATGACTTGACTGGATCTCTTTTACCATGAATTACAATGTTTAGTCAGTCCTTGATCTTTAAACGTGCTCTGCATTTATGTTTTGCAGTCTCAGAAAGGGCTAGTGAGATACCATTTTGTTATATCATATTATGATTGTTTTGAGAAAGTGTTGTCATCCGAGTTTTATTATTATCGCTCGCTAGTTGATTATGCCATTGATATGAGTAAACATGAGACCTAAGTGTTATCATGAATATGGTTAGTTCATAATCTTTGCTAAAACCTTGAATACTGGCTTTATATATTTACAACAACAAGAGAAAACAGAGTTTGTAAAAGTTTTTCTTTATCACTTTCAGTTTGTCAACTGAATTGCTTGAGAACAAGCAAAGGTTTAAGCTTGGGGGAGTTGATACGTCTCCAACGTATCTACTTTTCCAAACACTTTTGCCCTTGTTTTGGACTCTAACTTGCATGATTTGAATGAAACTAACCCGGACTAATGCTGTTTTCAGCAAAACTGCCATGGTGTTATTTTTGTGCAGAAACAAAAGTTCTCAGAATGACTTGAAAATCCTCGGAGATAAGTTTCAGAAAATATAAAAAATACTGGCAAAAGATGAAGGGCGAGGGGGCCCACACCCTGTCCACGAGGGTGGGAGGGCGCGCCCCCCTATAGGGCGCGCCCCTGTCTCATGGGCCCCCTGCTGCTCCACCGACCTCAACTCCAACTCCATATATTCCGTTAAGTGGAGAAAAAAAATCAGAGAGGAAGTTTCATCGCGTTTTACGATACGGAGCCGCCACCAAGCCCTAAAACCTCTCGGGAGGGCTAATCTGGAGTCCGTTTGGGGCTCCGGAGAGGGGGATTCGTCGCTGTTGTCATCATCAACCATCCTCCATCACCAATTTCATGATGCTCACCGTCGTGTGTGAGTAATTCCATCGTAGGTCTGCTGGACGGTGATGGGTTGGATGAGATTTACCATGTAATCAAGTTAGTTTTGTTTGGGTTTGATCCCTAGTATCCACTATGTTTAGAGATTGATGTTGCTATGAATTTGCTATGCTCAATGCTTGTCACTAGGGCCCGAGTGCCATGATTTCAGATCTGAACCTATTATGTTTTCATGAATATATGTGAGTTCTTGATCCTATCTTGCAAGTCTATAGTCACCTATTATGTGTTATGATCCGACAACCCTGAAGTGACAACAGTCGGATACTTCTCAATGATGACCGTAGTTTGAGGAGTTCATGTATTCACTATGTGTTAATGCTTTGGTCCGGTACTCTATTAAAAGGAGGCCTTAATATCCCTTAGTTTCCACTAGGACCCCACTGCCACGGGAGGGTAGGAGAAAAGATGTCATGCAAGTTCTTTTCCATAAGCACGTGTGACTATATTCGAAATACATGCCTACATTACATTGATGAATTGGAGCTAGTTCTGTGTCAACCTATGTTATAGCTATTACGTGAGGAATCACATCCGACATAATTATCCATCACTGATCCATTGCCTACTAGCTTTTCATATATTGTGCTTCGCTTATTTACTTTACCGTTGCTACTGTTACAATCACTACAATACTGCTATCATTACTATCTTTACTTTTGCCACTGTACCATTACTATCATACTATTTTGCTACTAAATACCTTGTTGTCGATACTAAGTTATCCATGTGTGGTTGAATTGACAACTCAACTACTAATACTTAAGATATTCTTTGGCTCCCCTTGTGTCGAATCAATAAATTTGGGTTGAATACTCTACCCTCAAAAGCTGTTGCGATCCCCTACACTTGTGGGTTATTAGCAGCATTAAGTTGAATCCATGCCTTGGAGAACAGATTCTTGCTCCATTCGATAAGCCGAAGCACAATTTTCTTAAGCTTGAGATGCAAAATCTGGTAAGGCTCGGTGTGACACACCCGCTCGTCCCAAGCATTTTTGACCACCTCCTTGAATACGGGCAAGATATCAAAAAATTCTCGAACTTGAAAGCCCGTGGCCGCCTAGGGCCCTTGTCGTCGGCAAGCAGGAGAGGACAATGATCGGATAGGGGGGATGATAAAGCATTCAACACATGTGTGTTGAAGGAGGTGTCCCACTTCATGCTACAGAAGAAAGAGTCTAACTTGCAGAGAGTTGAGTTTTCTCTCTCATTGCTTCACGTGAACAGTCTATTCTGAAGATGAATTTCCTTAAGCTGACAATCATGCAGAGCAGCATGAAACCGGTTGATCTAATACCAATTAACGTTTCGTTTGTTTTTGTCCCTCGCCCGATAGATTTGGTTAAAATCCCCAAGAGCGAGCCAGGCCACACCCGCGAGGGGCTTGCTGGAACGAAGCTCGTCAAAAAAAGCATCCTTGGATGCATGCTCTGTGGGCCCATAGACATTTGTAATCCTGAAACATATGTCATTCTCGTGAATTCGGACCAAGGCCGAGAGGCAAAATTGCTGAGGTTGTTATGTCAGTGACCTTCAAAACAACATCATCCCAAAGCAGGAGCATCCCACCCCTTGTCCCCAAAGCTGGACGCTGCGCGAAATTTCACAACCTATTTCCCCCAAGGAAGGTAGCCGTAAATCTGTCGACACAATCCAACTTAGTCTCCTGGAGACAGACAAGCTGGCATGAGGAGGAGCCTGAAAGCTCGGAATCAGCTATGGACAAAGGAGACGATGACATGCTTTGTGAACTCTTGGATACCCAAGAGCGTTTGAAAGCCGATTTGATCTTTGTGTCGGAATCACATCTGAACAATGAGAAGGCAGAGTCTGTGAGAGCTAAGCTAGGTTTTGAGCAGTTTCATTTAGTTCCTAGTGATGGGCGGGCTGGTGGTCTTGTACTCTTCTATAACTTAATAAATGAAGTGATTTTCAACTACTCTTCAGATAATTTTTATAGATGGTATTGTGATGGATGGGAATGCGCCATCTTGGCGGCTTACGGGATTCTATGGAGAACCTAGTTGGGATAGGAAGCATTTCTCTTGGAGTTATCTGAGGGACATCCATGCAAGTAATGCTAGACTGTGGATGATCATTGGGGACTTCAATGAAATCACAAACATGAATGACAAAGAAGGAGGCAATGCTAAGCCAGAACAATATATGATAGAATTTAGAGATTGTATTAAGGACTGTGGGCTACATGTGGCTATGTCCATAGGTGATGACTTTACTTGGAGACGAGGGGATATTCGAGAGAGGCTGGACAGAGCCATTTGTAATGACTTATGGGCAGATAAATTCCCACATGCACCTGTAGTGCATGAACAACATGTTCTTTCAGATCATAGGCCTGTTTTGCTGGACATGGAGTACTATAAACCGGTGATGGAGCAACATCACCAAAATCATAAACGTATGTTTGAAGCCCAGTGGTTAAACGAGGAGACCGTGAACGAGATTATTAATTCTGCATGGGAACGAGCTAAACTAGCTGGGTTGGGACCTTCTCTCGCGGACAGAACTCGATATGTGTTGAAGGATCTGCATGTGTGAGATCGAGACACACTTAAGAGCCCCAAGAAGAGGATAAATAAACTGAGGAAAGACTTAGAGAAGCTTAAAAGAAGGCCAAATACTAGTGAGATTTGGCAGGAAATGAAGGATATTCAAGTTCTGATTGAAAACTTATTAGATCAGGAAGAACTCATTTGGTTACAGAGGGGGCATGCGAACTGGTTATTGCATGGTGATCGTAATACATCTTATTTTCATAGAGCTGCATCTACCAAAAAGAAAAGAAACAACATCAAAAAACTTTTAGATGACACAAGGGTTTGGAAGGAGGACGCAGAGGATATCAATGGCATTATCTCAGAGTATTTTTCTCCTTTGTTTACCTTGCAGGTACACCAGCCGGACCAGGCTGTGTTATCCAAGGTGCATCGACGAGTTCTGGAGGGTATGAATGACCTGCTAATGGCGCCTTATACAATGGAGGAAGTTAGAAAATCTCTATTCTCAATTCGTGATTTCAAGGCTCTAGGGCCGGATGGGCTTCATGCAGTGTTTTATAAGCGGGTTTGGCCAATGTTAGGAGATGATCTAGTGATGGAAGTTTTAACATCAGTGAATTCTCAAGTAATGCCTCCGGGGTGGAATGACACTACCATTTTTATGATCCCAAAGGTAAATGCACTAGAGAAAGTTACACAATTCAGACCCATTAGCTTATGTAATGTTGTGTATAAAACTATCTCCAAGATGATTGCTACAAGATTGAAAGATCTATTGCCAGAAATCATTAGCCCCACACAGAGTGCTTTTGTCCCTAGAAGGTTGATTACTGATAATGTGCTGATAGCATATGAGAGTCTCCATGCAATTAAACAAAAAAGGAAAGGTAAGGAGGACTGGTGTGTAGTTAAACTAGATATGCACAAGGCATAAGACAAAGTTGAGTGGGTCTTTTTGGAAGCTATTTTGTTGAAACTGGGGTTTAAGGCTGGATGGGTCAAAATGATCGTGATTTGTGTCTCTTAGGTGCAATATAGAGTTAGATACAATTCAGTGGAAATGGAGATAATCAAACCATCGAGGGGGCTACGGCAGGGAGATCCATTGTCACCTTATTTATTCCTTCTTTGTACTGAAGGACTAACAACCCTACTTAATCATGCAGAGCAGGTAGGTGACTTGATGGGGCTGAAAGTATGTAGAGATGCACTAGCTATTACAAACCTTTTATTTGCAGATGATTCTTTAATTCCATGAAAGCAAATGAGCAGAATGCAATATCACTAGAAGCTGTTCTAGATTGGTATTGTGGGGCGTCAGGTCAGCTTGTGAGTGTTGACAAATCCAGTATATTCTTCAGTCCCAGTATAGATGTAAGTGTTAAGCCCTGATACGTCTCCAACGTATCTACTTTTCCAAACACTTTTTCCCTTGTTTTGGACTCTAACTTGCATGATTTGAATGAAACTAACCCGGACTCACGCTGTTTTCAGCAGAACTACCATGATGTTGTTTTATGTGTAGAAAAGAAAAGTTCTCGGAATGTTCTGGAAATCCACGGAGGAACTTTTCAGATTTAATAATAATTTTTGGCGAAAGAATCAAGGTCACGGGGCCCACGGTCTGTCCACGAGACAGGGGGGCGCCCCCCTAGGGGCGCGCCCTCCTATCTCATGGGCCCCCCGGACCTCCTCCGACCTCAACTCCAACTCCATATATACATTCTCGGGGAGAAAAAAATCAAGGAGAAAGTTTCATCGCGTTTCACGACACGGAGCAGCCGCCAAGCCCTAATCTCTCTCGAGAGGGCTGATCTGGAGTCCGTTCGGGGCTCCGGAGAGGGGGATTCGTCACCGTCGTTATCATCAACCATCCTCCATCACCAATTTCATGATGCTCACCGCCGTGCGTGAGTAATTCCTTCGTAGGCATGCTGGACGGTGATGGGTTGGATGAGATTTACCATGTAATCAAGTTAGTTTTGTTAGGGTTTGATCCCTAGTATCCACTATGTTCTGAGATTGATGTTGCTATGACTTTGCTATGCTTAATGCTTGTCACTAGGGCCCGAGTGCCATGATTTCAGATCTGAACCTATTATGTTTTCATGAATATATGTGTGTTCTTGATCCTATCTTGCAAGTCTATAGTCAGCTATTATGTGTTATGATCCGACAACCCCAAAGTGACAATAATCGGGATACTTCTCGGTGATGACCGTAGTTTGAGGAGTTCATGTATTCACTATGTGTTAATGCTTTGGTCCGGTTCTTTATTAAAAGGAGGCCTTAATATCCCTTAGTTTCCACTAGGACCCCGCTGCCACGGGAGGGTAGGACAAAAGATGTCATGCAAGTTCTTTTCCATAAGCACGTATGACTATTTACGGTATACATGCCTACATTACATTGATGAATTAGAGCTAGTTCTGTATCACCCTATGTTATAATTATTGCATGAGGAATCGCATCCGGCATAATTATCCATCACTGATCCATTGCCTACGAGCTTTTCACATATTGTTCTTCGCTTATTTACTTTTCCATTGCAACTGTTACAACTACTACAAAAACCCAAAAACATTTACCTTTTCTGTTGCTACTGTTACCATTACTATCATACCACTCTTGCTACTAAATACTTTGCTATAGATACTAAGTTATCCAGGTGTGGTTGAATTGACAACTCAACTGCTAATACTCAAGAATATTCTTTGGCTCCCCTTGTGTCGAATCAATAAATTTGGGTTGTACTTCACCCTCGAAAGCTGTTGCGATCCCCTACACTTGTGGGTTATCAAGCCCCGGGTGTGCTCAACATTGAATATCATGACATAAGCTATAAATGATAAGTATTTGGGACTGCTAGGTATGTTAGGGTTGGACAAGACTGATAGTTTTCAGTATTTGGTGGACTGTTTGATCCTGAGATTAACTGGATGGAAGGAAAAAAGTTTGTCTTCTAGAGGTAAAGAGGTGCTTATTAAGTCTGTTGCGCAAGCCATAGCAACTTACGCGATGTCGGTCTTTAAAATTCCTAAGAGAATTTGCAAAGGAATTGTCGACGCGATGGCTAGGTTTTGGTGGGGTGATGATGCATCACACAAGAGAATGCACTGATTTGCTTGGTGGAAGATGTGCATACCGAAAAATAAAGGTGGAATGGGCTTTAGGGATATATAGTGCTTTAATCTTGCACTTTTGGCAAAACAAGCATGGAGACTTATTGAGAACCCGGACTCCCTGCGTGCAAAAATCCTCAGAGCAAAGTACTACCCTAATGATGATCTGCTGAATGTTAATTTAAAGAAGAAATCTTCATATACCTGGCAAAGCATAATGGCAGAAGTGGAGACTCTAAAGTGTGGTCATATATGGAGGGTCGGCGATGGACAGAAAATTAAGATATGGGAGGACAGTTGGATCCCTCAATCACCTAATAGGAAGGTTATTTCCTTGAGAGGGAATCACATCCTATCCCGAGTGGAAGAAATTATTGATCCGGTGATAGGGGATTGGGACGCGATGCTGGTGAATCAAACCTTTTGTAATATGGATGTTCAAAGAATTGTCTCCATCCCGCTGCCAGTTCATGAGATGACAGATTTTGTGGCTTGGAGCTATACAAAAACGAGTGTTTTTTCAGTGAGGTCTGCCTATCACGTAGTCTGGGATACTCTGTTCGGGCAACGATTACAACATGGTTGCAGCTCTTCCTCAACTACGCCCACTTGGGAGTCTGTTTGGTCTCTGAACTGTCCGGGAAAAGTCAAAATTTTCATTTGGAGAGCGCTCAACAGCTCAATTCCTTGTCGTGCAAACTTGTCTGACAGGCATATTAAAATTTCACCACAATGTCCAGTTTGTAAAAGTGGACCTGAAATAGTTCGACACCTTTTGTTCGAGTGCCTTGTGGCAGTGGAGGTTTGGAATATGCTTGGTCTGATTGATGTGATAAAGCAAAGTTTTCTTATGGACAAATTTAGGGAGAGGGTTTTGGAGTTTCTTCTAAATTTACCTGAGAACTATGTCCATATCCTGGGACTGCCGAAACTGAATGAAACAATTGCAACATGCTGCTGGTATTTGTGGCTAGAAAGGAGGAAGCATACGCATGGGGGGACACCGCAAACTGCACCGCAAGTTAGTCTCTCAGTTCGAGCAATGGCGGCAAACTTTATCTCTGCTTATTCACCTAAGGCGCGAGTACATCTTGATGGCTGGGTGAGACCGAGGCATGATTACGTCAAGCTTAATGTAGATGCGGGATTCGATGCTGATACCCTTGAAGCCTCGGTTGGAGCTGTCATCTGAGATCATAATGGCAAGTTTATAGCGGCTGCAAATGAAAAACTGAATATCTGTTATGATGCATTCACGGCAGAAGCCATTGCGGTAAGATTTGGTTTGAACTTGGCACGTACAGCAGGCTACAACAGGATCGAAGTGAACTCGGATAATTTGGAGGTAATAGCCGGGCTGAAGGAGGGCTATTCATCTTCAGTAGCCAGTGCCATCTTCGATGACTGCTATTATATGTCTTTTGACTTCTCTCATGTCTTGTATGAACAATGCTGTAGAGAGAATAATCGTGTAGACCATGAATTAGCTAGGCTTGCTAAGTTCTCCCTCCTCATGTATGGTTGGATTCCCCCAGGGAAGTCTTACCATTGATTGTCTCTGATGCTACTATTGTAGCAACTTAATAAAGAGGAGGTTTATGTGTCAAAAAATGGTGGCATGAGGAGGACGCAATCATTGCACTGGACGTGTCCCTCCTGGCCCAGTTGTTAAGCCCGCGGACATTCCAACTAAGCAAGTTGATAGGTTGCATAATCATGGGAAACAATAAGAATCACTTGGCCGGGCAAGGCCGTAGCAACTAGAAGCATAGGTAACAACATGCAGGTTGACTGAAGCTTTGACATACTGCGGACGATGAAGACTAATACATAAGCAGATTACTTGGAGACAACTCACACATAACCAGTTCACTTGGAGACTACTCACACATACGAAATCCACAATGATACAGACACCTCTGGGCGAACAATGCATGCATGCTAACATAACAAAAGAAACTGATCCCTCAGACGCTAAACAAACAGGTCAAGCTGCTTCCAGCGTTGCGTCTCCCTGCAGTGCCGCCCCTTCATGAGCAGAGGCTAGCTCCAGGGCACCTTCTCCAGCACGGTCGATGAGGGCATCCTCCATGACATTGATGGCCTTGTCGTCAAGGTGAAATAAATCACGCATGGCCATGATCACCTCAGGATCCAGCTGCTCCTTGAACTTGGCTGTGAAATCATCTAGAGTCACTTCCGTCACATCCTTGCTGTCACGAGTGATGCCCAGGCTACGGCCGACCAACTACTCAGCAACCTTGGCAACAGGAGCAGCACCTTGGCCAGTAGGGCGCCTGGTCCTTTGTAAAGACAGCCCTCCCTTGGTAGAAATCTAAACCCTAGCTAGGGTCTTCCTGTGAGCCGACGGAGGCTTGGGAGGCGGGGAGCCGGGCAGAGCTAGGAGGCCCGACTAACGCTCCACAAAGATGGCCAGCGCCACCTGTTGGTGAACGTAGTAATTTCAAAAAAATTCCTACGCACACGCAAGATCATGGTGATGCATAGCAACGAGAGGGGACAGTGTCGTCCATGTACCCTCATAGACTATAAGCGGAAGCGTTATGATAATGCGGTTGATGTAGTCATACGTCTTCATGATCGACCGATCCTAGTACCGAACGTATGGCACCTCCGTGAGCTGCACACGTTCAGCTCGGCGACGTTCCACGAACTCAAGATCCAGTAGAGCTTCGAGGGAGAGTTTCGTCAGCACGATGGCGTGATGACGGTGTTGATGAAGCTACCGATGCAAGGCTTCGCCTAAGCACCGCAACAATATGACCGAGGTGGATTGTGGTGGAGGGGGCACCACAATCGGCTAAAAGATCAATGATCAACTTGTGTGTCTATGGGGTGCCCCCTCTCCCGTATATAAAGGAGTGGGGGAGGGGTAGGGGCCGGCCCTCCTAGGCACGCCCCAAGGGGAGTCCTACTCCCACCGGGAGAGTAGCACTCCAACCCTTCCAAGAGTAGGAGTAGGAGAGAGGGAAGGAGGAGAGAGGGGGAAGGAAAGGGGGGCGCCGCCCCCCTCCTTGTCCAATTCAGACTAGAGGGGGAGGGGGCGTGCGGCTGTCCTGGCCGCCCCTCCTCTTCTCCACTAAGGCCCAATATGCCCATTACACTCCCCGGGGGGTTCCGGTAACCCCCCGGTACTCCGGTATTTGTTCGAACTTGCCTGGAACCCTTCTGAAGTCCAAACATAGTCATCCAATATATCGATCTTTATGTCTCGACCATTTAGAGACTCCTTGTCATGTTCGTGATCATATCCGGGACTCTGAACTACCTTCGGTACATCAAAAGCACATAAACTCATAATACCGATCGTCACCGAACTTTAAGCGTGCGGACCCTACGAGTTCGAGAACTATGTATACATGGCCGAGACACGTCTCTCGTCAATAACCAATAGCAGAACCTGGATGCTCATATTGGCTCCTACATATTCTACGAAGATCTTTATCGGTCAAACTGCATAAAAACATGCGTTATTCCCTTTGTCATCGGTATGTTACTTGCCCGAGATTCGATCGTCGGTATCTCAATACCTAGTTCAATCTCGTTACCGACAAGTCTCTTTACTCGTTTCGTAATGCATCATCCCGCAACTAACTCATTAGTCACATTGCTTGCAAGGCTTATAGTGATGTGCATTACTGAGAGGGTCCCGAGATACCTCTCCGACAATCGGAGTGACAAATCCTAATCTTGATCTATACCAACTCAACAAGTACCATTGGAGACTCCTGTAGAGCACCTTATAATCACCCAGTTACGTTGTGACGTTTGGTAGCACACAAAGTGTTCCTCCGGTATTCGGGAGTTTCATAATCTCATAGTCATAGGAACATGTATAAGTCATGAAGAAAGCAATAACAACATACTAAACGATCAAGTGCTAAGCTAACGGGATGGGTCAAGTCAATCACATCATTCTCTAATGATGTGACCCTGTTAATCAAATGACAACTCATGTCTATGGCTAGGAAACTTAACCATCTTTGATTCAACGAGCTAGTCAAGTAGAGGCACACTAGTGACATTCTATTTGTCTATATATTCACCCATGTACTAAGTTTTCGGTTAATACAATTCTAGCATGAATAATAAATATTTATCATGATATAAGGAAATATAAATAACAACTTTATTATTGCGTGTAGGGCATATTTCCTTCAGTCTCCCACTTGCACTAGAGTCAATAATCTAGATTACACAGTAATGATTCTAACACCCATGGAGTCTTGGTGCTGATCATGTTTTGCTCGTGAGAGAGGCTTAGTCAACGGGTCTGCAACATTCAGATCCATATGTATCTTGCAAATCTCTTTGTCTCCCTCTTTGACTTGATCGCGGATGGAATTGAAGCCGCTCTTGATGTGCTTGGTTCTCTTGTGAAATCTGGATTCCTTTGCCAAGGCAATTGCACCAGTATTGTCACAAAATATTTTCATTGGACCCCATGCACTAGGTATGACACCTAGATTGGATATGAACTCCTTCATCCAGACTCCTTCATTTGCTTCTTCTGAAGCAGCTATGTACTCTGCTTCACACGTAGATCCCGCCATGACGCTTTGTTTAGAACTGCACCAACTGACAGCTCCACTGTTCAATATAAACACGTATCCGGTTTGTGACTTAGAGTCATCCGGATCAGTGTCAAAGCTTGCATCGACGTAACCATTTACGATGAGATCTTTGTCACCTCCATAATCGAGAAACATATCCTTAGTCCTTTTCAGGTATTTTAGGATGTTCTCGACCGCTGTCTAGTGATCCACTCCTGGATTACTTTGGTACCTTCCTACTAAAATAATAGCAAGGCACACATCATGTCTGGTACACAGCATTGCATACATGATAGAGCCTATGGCGGAAGCATAGGGAACACCTTTCATTTTCTCTCTATCTTCTGCAGTGGTCGGGCATTGAGTCTGACTCAACTTCACACCTTGTAACATAGGCAAGAACCCTTTCTTTGTTTGATCCATTTTGAACTTCTTCAAAACTTTATCAAGGTATCACTACTAGGGAAAACCCTAGTAGTAGCTCTGGTTTTGTGCTCACTAGTAGCACGGGTAGGCGTGCTACTAATAAGGCGCTACAGCTATTGCTTAGCAGTAACGCGTGCCCACATGCGCTACTGCTAGGACAAATAGCTGCAGCGTTTGTTCACTCCCACGCTACTGCTAATGTAACTACTGGCAGCGTGTTTTCTCTCCATCGCTACTAGTATTCTTTTTTTAGTGTATTTATGCGCCATCGTACAAATATTGGTACAATGCCAGTTATGAGGTTTACATCATTATGTCCATAACAGTGTGTCAAATGAAGGTGGATTAGGTTCAAGTGGAGGCAATATGTGGTGCATGTCAAAAGTATACTACTAATCCAAACTTGATCTAGTTTGGACTAGTAGTACTTTCGATGTGCACCACATGTTGCCTCCACTTGAATCTAATCCGCTAGCACAAGCTATTTAATCATCATCATAGTCATTACCACCAACAATATTTATTTAATCACCACTAACACTAGCTAATAATAATCATCATAGTGATTACCACCAACACTAGCTATTTTATCATCATAGTAATAGTGTAGCACATCATCATCCTCAAACTCATTTCTAGCTAGCTAATCACTCATGCTGCTCTCTCTTAGGTAAAATAACATAAAACATGTATAGATCTCCTCCTTGATCAAGTTGGAGCATGCAGATGAACCTGTCTCCTAATCGTGGGTAGCGCATCTGTTTGCTGCCCCCTAGTACTTCTCTGCGCTCCCCCATCACATATTTGGTCCAGTCTTGCACTATTAAGCATCCGTTGCTAATCTTGAATGCACTAAAGTAATCTGTAGGATATCTTGGGCGTAAGCTGATAATACTCATGGTACCTTTAGTCTCGATCCCATAAGGCACAACATTCATCGGGAGTCCCTGTTGAAGAACATTGTATGGTAACATACTTAGCAAATAAGTTTAGCTTAACAAATAATGTATGGAAAAGATGCACTGAGGACAAATAGTAAAAATCTTACCATCCTTCCTAAATAGATGTGACCGTAGTTCATTACGAACACTATTGGTCGCACGTTTTCAGTACTAACATTTCTAAATGCAGGAAGAAAATTTGTCTTGACAGTATAAAGATCCGCAAGCCATGAAACATAATGATTGAGCTCCTCGCAGTTGAGTTCAGCCCCGGCACAGTATACGGTCCTGTCTATCAAGCACTGGACATGTTTGCTTGCACCGAAATAAGCTGACAATACAAATTAGTTGTCAACTATTTTTGAATAAACAATATCAAAGACATAAATATGGTTGAGAAACTTACATAATGGTATAACTGGAGGCGTCTGCACATCGACCTAGATGTCGGTATTACCTTCAATATCATCTTCCGGACGAATATCAAAGGTGATAACCATATCAGGCTCAAATGCATAAGTCTTGCATAGTGCTCGCCATGTTTTGCATCCAAAATAGGTGTAGTCATCTGAATTGTATAATTTTACGTTGAAAATATAACCATGCTCGGTCTTCAAGTAAAATTTCTTTTCCTCCATAGTACGACTGAAACCTATCTTATCCAATACAAAAACTCTTGCATGGCTGGGGATACGCTAGTAGAATAGTAAAAAAAAGACTTGGCATGCTTAATGTCATGCTTAAATTATAAGTTGAAGCAAATGAAGCAAATGTCATGCTTAATTACGAAAAAAGACTTGTCATTGTGACTTACTGTATCCACTTCGAAGTTCTCGTCCAGCTTGATGCTGAAGCGCCTATCATCATCTAGGAAGATTCCGTCGCACATGCCGCGCTCATCTTCGCATTATTTGCAAATACCAAAATCCTTTTCGTCGTCAGACATTTCCTATGTTCATAGTTAAAACATTAATTGAAAATTGATCGAAGACAACTACCAGGATACTCAACACACAATTCAGGGCACTAGATATTTCCTACATATTCTGGCACAAGTCATGCCAAAATTCATGGAAAAATCCGGCATGACCTTTGCTAAAATAGGACATATCGAGCGCCTGAAATTTGTCGGAACGGAAATGAATCAACACTCCGGCAAAACATAGGCCACTTTGAGGTGTAACCTGCAAACATGACCGGCCACTTGGATATTGAGCAACACAAGATATACATTTCAAAATATCTTATAGGACTCAAATTAGCATGCATTCAATAAGCAAAAGTAAATCATCTCATGCGTCCGTACATCGTCGAATATTATCACTAATACATCACGAATAGTGTCATACATATAACATCACTAATACAACTAAAACCCTAGCACACAACGGGTATCGGCGCGGGCGGTGGACACCCACAGAGAAGGAACCATCACGGGATCATAGCTCTAGTGAGATCCCTGGAGAACCTGCCAGGTATTTGAGAGCTTGTGCTCTAACGCAAACAAGTCACGACGGACGTGCGCGTCCTCCTCACTGACACAGTGACGCACCACCTCCGTGGAGTCCTCGAGCCTCTAGACCGTCACTGGCCCACGCGACCGCCACCAAAGAAGGTTCGGGTCAACGACAGGCTGGCTCCTCACCAACCTATGCCCCCGGTAGGTAGCGCCTCAAAGTACCACTCCGGCGGAGCCCAGTCCCGGACATGGCCCATCTGGTCAAGCAGGTGTCGTCCTCCACCGACTCAACGACGAGGATGCGGGATAGGCATCATCCACGTCGAGGCGGGAAAAATTGCTTTAACTAAAAAATAGCAACAAGTTCTTACTAACTAGTTCTATTAATTAACCTAGTTCTTACTAAAAATAAACTTACTATAAATAAAAATATTCTAGTACCTAATTAGTACCTAGTTCTTACTAACTAATTAGTACCTAGGAACTACTGCCCTAATTACCATCTAATTTGATGAACCTATAGGGGTGGAAAGTGGTAGCGGATATTCCAATTATCCAACTATAAAGTGAAATAAGTGGTCAAATTTTATTGGTTTTATGATTCATCTTAGAAATTTGATTCGTTTCCACCCTTACATGAACCCTAACTCATTTGAGCCGCATCCGCATCCAATTTGTTTCCACTCTTACATGAACCCTAACTAATTTGATACAACTAAAATATAAAGAAACCCTAGGCAGAGGTAGGGGAGAGGGAGGAGCAGGCGTGCTCACCTTGGGTGCCTGTGACGAGGGAGGGGCAGGGCGGCGTCGAGGTTAGGGTCGGGGCTCGGGCGCGCGGCGGATGGCGGCGTCGAGGTCGGGGTCGGGGGCGGCGTCTGGGGCGGCGTTGAGGTTGGGGGCGGGGGCGGCATTGAATCTGGGGTCGGGGCGGTGTAGAGGGTGTGTGGAGAGCGCGCGGCGGTCGACGGGAGATGGCGGCGGCGAGAGTGGAGAGTTGGATTTGGGGGAAGTGGCCGTGGGGAAGGACGAAGCCCCTGGTTAAGTCAGAAGTAACGGTAGCGCGTTCCAGGAAGAGCGCTGCTGCTACGTTAGCTACAACGCGTTCTGGGATACACGCTACTGCTACTCCTTTCTCTTTTCCCCCTTTTTCATTTAGTTTTCTTCACATTTTTTTCCTTTCACCTTATTCTATTTCTTTCATTTTCAATTATCTTTCTATTTTCTTTCCATTTAATTTTATATCCTTTAGCAGTAGCGAGTTTAGATTAAAACGCGCTGCTACAAATAAAGTAGCGGTAGCGCGGTTCGTTATAGGTCGCTACTACTATGTGTAGCCTATCGGCTAAGCCGTGTGAATTTTAGTAGTAACGTGTTTAGAGCAAGACACGCTACTGCTAGAACTTTATCTGCAGCGCGGTTTGCTCAGGCGTGCTACTACTACTTAGCACCAGCGTGCTTTTTTGACCCTCGCTACTATTAAAGTTCTGTGTATAAGGTTTTCCCTAGTAGTGTATCTACTTTGTGAAATTCCAATCAAGCGTCTTGATCTATCTCTATAGATCTTGATGCCCAATATATAAGCAACTTCACCGAGGTCTTTCATTGAATAACTCTTATTCAAGTATCCTTTTATGCTATGTAGAAATTATATATCATTTCCAATCAACAATATGTCATCCACATATAATATTAGATATGCTACAGAGCTCCCACTCACTTTCTTGTAAATACATGCTTCTCCAAAAGTCTGTATAAAACCATATGCTTTGATCAGACTATCAAAATGTTTATTCCAACTCCGAGATGCTTGCACCAGTCCATCGATGGATCGCTAGAGCTTGCACACTTTGTTAGCATCCTTTGGATCGATAAAACCTTCAGGTTGCATCATATACAACTCTTCTTCCAGAAATCCATTCAGGAATGCAGTCTTTACATCCATTTGCCAAATTTCATAATCATAAAATGCAGAAGTTGCTAACATGATTCAGAAGGACTTAAGCATCACTACGGGTGAGAAAGTCTCATCGTAGTCAACTCCTTGAACTTGTCGAAAACCTTTCGCAACAAGTCGAGCTTTGTAGACAGTAACATTACCGTCAGCGTCAGTCTTCTTCTTGAAGATCCATTTATTCTCGATGGCTTGCCGATCATCGGGCAAGTCAACCAAAGTCCACACTTTGTTCTCATACATGGATCCTATCTCAGATTTCATGGCCTCAAGCCATTTCACAGAATCTCGGCTCATCATCGCTTCCTCATAGTTCGTAGATTCGTCATGGGCAAGTAACATGACCTCCAGAATAGGATTACCATACCACTCTGGTGCGGATCTTAATCTGGTTGACCTACGGGGTTTTGTAGTAACTTGATCTGAAGTTTTATGATCATCATCATTATCTTCCTCACTAATTGGTGTAGGAGTCACAGGAACATATTTCTGTGATGAACTACTTTCCAATAAGGGAGCAGGTACAATTACCTCATCAAGTTCTACTTTCCTCCCACTCACTTCTTTCAAGAGAAACTCCTTCTCTAGAAAGGATCCATTCTTAGCAACAAATGTCTTGCCTTCGGATCTGTGATAGAAGGTGTACCCAACAGTCTCCTTTGGGTATCCTATGAAGACACATTTTTCTGATTTGGGTTCAAGCTTATCAGGTTGAAGCTTTTTCACATAAGCATCGCAGCCCCAAACTTTAAGAAACGACAACTTTGGTTTCTTGCCAAACCACAGTTCATAAGGCGTCGTCTCAACGGATTTTAGATGGTGCCCTATTTACGTGAATGCAGCCGTCTCTAAAGCATAACCCCAAAACAATAGCAGTAAATCAGTAAGAGGAATCATAGATCGCAATATATCTAATAAAGTGCGGTTAAGATGTTTGGACACACCATTACGCTGTGGTGTTCCGGCTGGCATGAGTTGCGCAACTATTCCGCATTGTTTCAAATGAAGACCAAACTCGTAACTTAAATATTCGCCTCCATGATCAGATCGTAGAAACTTTATTTTCAAGTGATTCCAAAAGTCCATCAGAATGGAGTTTCTTCATGCACTTTACACTAATATGACCCAAACGGCAGTGCAACAAATAGTTGCAATATCATTATCAACTCTGCATCTTTTGGCTTCAATATGATGAATATGTGTATCACTACTATCGAGATTCAATAAAAATAGACCACTCTTCAAGGGTGCATGACCATAAAAGATATTACTCATATAAATAGAACAACCATTATTCTCAGATTTAAATGAATAATCGTCTTGCATCAAACAAGATCCAGATATAATGTTCATGCTCAACGCTGGCACCAAATAACAGTTATTAAGGTCTAAAACTAATCCCGAAGGTAGATGTAGAGGTAGCGTGCCAACCGTGATCACATGGACTTTAGAACCATTTCCCACGCGCATCGTCACCTCGTCCTTAGCCAATCTTCGCTTAACCCGTAGTCCCTGTTTCGAGTTGCAAATATTAGCAACAGAATCAGTATCAAATACCCAGGCACTACTGCGAGCATTAGTAAGGTACACATTAATAACATGTATATCACATATACCTTTGTTCACCTTTCCATCCTTCTTATTCGCCAAATACTTGGGGCAGTTCCGCTTCCAGTGACCAGTCCCTTTGCAGTAAAAGCCCTCAATCTCAGGCTTAGGTCCAGACTTGGGCTTCTGTACTTGAAAAGCAACTTGCTTGCCGTTCTTCTTGAAGTTCCCCTTCTTCCCTTTACCCTTTTTCTTGAAACTGGTGGTCTTTTTAACCATCAACACTTGATGCTCCTTTTTGATTTCTACCTCCGCAGCCTTTAGCATCGCGAAGAGCTTGGGAATTGTCTTGTTCATCCCTTGCATATTATAGTTCATCACGAAGCTCTTGTAGCTTGGTGGCAGTGATTGAAGAATTCTGATAATGACACTATCATCCAGAAGATTAACTCCCAATTGAATGAAGTGATTGTCATACCAGACATTTTGAGTATATGCTCACTGACAGAACTACTCTCCTCCATCTTGCAGCTATAGAACTTATTGGAGACTTCATATCTTTGAATTCGGGCATTTGCTTGAAATATTAACTTCAACTCCTGGAACATCTCATATGCTCCATGACGTTCAAAACGTCGTTGAAGTCTCGATTTTAAGCCGTAAAGCATGGCATACTGAACTATCGAGTAGTCATAAACTTTGCTCTACCAACATTCACAATGTCCGGCGTTGCTCCTGCAGCGGGTCTTACACCTAGCGGTGCTTCCAGGACGTAATTCTTCTCTGCAGCAATGAGGATAATCCTCAAGTTACGGACCCAGTCCGTGTAATTGCTACCATCATCTTTCAACTTAGCTTTCTCTAGGAACACATTTAAAATTCAACGGAACAACATCACGGCATCTATCTACAACAACATAGACATGCAAAATTACTATCAGGTACTAAGTTCATGATAAATTAAGTTCAATTAATCAAATTACTTAAGAACTCCCACTTAGATAGACATCCCTCTAATCATCTAAGTGATCACATGATCCATATCAACTAAACCATGTACGATCATCACGTGAGATGGAGTAGTTTTGAATGGTGAACATCACTATGTTGATCATATCACTATTATGATTCATGCTCGACCTTTCGGTCTCAGTGTTCCGGCCATATCTGCATATGCTGGCTCGTCAAGTTTAACCCGAATATTCTGCGTGTGCAAAACTGTCTTGCACCCGTTGTATGTGAACGTAGAGCTTATCACACCCGATCATCACGTGGTGTCTCGGCACGACTGAGGGAGTCCTGGATTAGGGGGTGTCCGGATAGCCGGACTACCATCATCAGCCGAACTATCATCGGCCGGACTATCATCATCGACCGGACTCCAAGACTATGAAGATACAAGATTGAAGACTTCGTCCCGTGTCCGGATGGGACTTTCCTTGGCGTGGAAGGCAAGCTTAGCGATACGGATATGTAGATCTCCTACCATTGTAACCGACTCTATGTAACCCTAGCCCTCTCCGGTGTCTATATAAACCGGATGGCTCTAGTCCGTACAACAACAACAACAACAACAACCATTACAATCATACCATAGGCTAGCTTCTAGGGTTTAGCCTCCTTGATCTCGTGGTAGATCCACTCTTGTAAACATCCACAATATCAATATCAATCAAGCAAGACGTAGGGTTTTACCTCCATCAAGAGGGCCCGAACCTGGGTAAAACATCGTGTCCCTTGTCTCCTGTTACCATCCGCCTAGATGTACAGTTCAGGACCCCCTACCCGAGATCCGCCGGTTTTGACACCGACATTGGTGCTTTCATTAGAGTTCCTCTGTGTCGCAACCGATAGGCTTGATGGCCTCTTCAATCGACAACGACGCAGTCCAGGGTGAGACTTTTCTCCCCGGACAGATCTTCGTATTCGGCGGCTTCGCACTGCGGGCCAACTCACTTGGCCATCTGGAGCAGATCGAAAGCTACGCCCCTGGCTGTCAGGTCAGGTTTGGAAGCCTAAACTTCACAGCCGATATCCGCGTGGACTTGATCTTCGATGGATCTGAGCCACAGCCGAGCATGCCGCGCTGTCATGATGGGCACGACCTAACTCTGCCGCCGGACAACACCTTGGAGGCCGCACATGAATCCGCTCCGACCCATAGTCTGGAGTCGATTGCTCAGATCGAGGACGGATGGCTGGACACCGCCTCGGGAGCTGCAACTTCTACGGCAATGGAGCCGAACACTTACCTTGTCCCGCATAAAGCTCATGACTCCAAGGTGCCGGACTCTCTGCCGGACTCTGAACCTCCTGCGCCCCTGCCAGTCGAATCCGACTGGGGCGCTGATCATGGAATTCACCGCTGCGGACATCTTTCAGCACTCACCCTTCGGTGATATCTTAAATTCGCTGAAGCATCTCTCGCTATCCGGAGAGCCCTGGCCGAACTACGGCCAGGATGGTTGGGACGCGGACGACGAAGAAATTCAGAGCCCACCCACCACCCACTTCGTAGCCACCGTCGACGATCTAACCGACGTACTCGACTATGACTCCGAAGACATCGACGGTATGGACGACGATGCGGGAGAATATCAAGAACCAGTGCCTACAGGACATTGGAAGACCACCTCGTCATACGACATATATATGGTGGACACCCCAAAAGATGGGGACGGCGAAGAAGCAATGGAGGCAGATTCCTTAAAGAAACAGCCCAAGCGCCGACATTTGCGGCGCCGCTCTAAATCCCGCCACAGCAAGAATAGAGATTCCGGCACAGGAGATAATAACACCCCAGAAAGTGCCGAAGACAACCCCCTCCAGCACGATCCAGCGCAGGAGGAGGCAGAAGCAAGCCCTCACGAGAGGGCGGCAGACGAAGAGGTCAAGGATGATAATTACTTACCTCCCTTCGGAGACGAGGCAAGCCTCGATGACGACGAATTCGTCGTGCCTGAGGATCCTGTCGAACAAGAGCATTTCAGACGCAGGCTAATGGCCACGGCAAACAGCCTAAAGAAAAAGCAGCAACAGCTTCAAGCTGATCAAGACCTACTGGCCGACAGATGGACCGAGGTCCTCCCGGCCGAAGAGTATGAACTCGAACGCCCCTCCAAAAGTTACCCAAAACGCAAGTTGCTCCCCCGACTAGAGGAGGAAGCGTACAAACCTGCATCACCAGCGCACAATACGGCAGACCGACCACCTCGTGGCCGCGACAGAGAGGCGTGCAAGCCCTCCACCAAAACCGTACCCCGGCATCGCTCAAAAAGCATGAAGCCACGGGGGAACGCGCCGGACTTGCGGGATATATTGGAGGACAAGGCAAGACAATCCAGATCTATCTATGGATCACGCGGGCGCCCCAAGACCCACGACGAATACCATCGCGCCGGATACAACTACTCCGGCCGGGCCGAACACAGCAGACAACGCTCTCTCGAGCTACGTCGCGATATTGCTCAATACAGAGGCGCCGCACACCCACTATGCTTCACTGACGAAGTAATGTATCATCAAATCCCTGAAGGGTTTAAACCCGTTAATATCGAATCCTACGATGGCACAACAGACCCTGCGGTTTGGATTGAGGATTATCTCCTCCATATACATATGGCCTGCGGCGACGATCTTCACGCCATCAAATATCTCCCGCTCAAGCTTAAAGGACCAGCTCGGCATTGGCTTAATAGCCTGCCCGCAGAGTCAATTGGATGCTGGGAAGACCTGGAAGCCGCATTCCTCGACAACTTCCAGGGCACGTATGTGCGACCACCGGACGCAGATGACCTAAGCCACATAATCCAGCAGCCAGACGAATCGGCCAGGCAATTCTGGACACGGTTCTTAACAAAGAAAAATCAAATCGTCGACTGTCCGGATGCAGAGGCCCTCGCTGCCTTCAAACATAACATCCGCGACGAGTGGCTGGCCCGGCACCTAGGACAGGAAAAGCCGAAATCCATGGCAGCCCTCACATCACTCATGACCCGCTTCTGTGCGGGAGAGGATAGCTGGCTAGCTCGCAGCAACAACCTCAGCAAAAACACTGGCAGTCCGGATACCAAGGACCGCAATGGCAGGTCGCGTCAAAACAAAAACAAATGCCGCACTAACGGCGACAGCAATGAGGATACGGCAGTCAACGCCGGATTACGAGGCTCCAAGCCTGGTCAACGGAAGAAGCCATTCAAAAGAACCACTCCGGGCCCGGCCAATTTGGACCGAATACTCGACCGCTCTTGTCAAATACATGGAACCCCCGAAAAGCCAGCTAACCACACCAACAGAGACTGTTGGGTATTCAAGCAGGCAGGCAAATTAATCGCCGAATACAATGACAAGGGGCTACACAGCGATGATGAGGAAGAGACCCAGCCGCCGAACAACAGAGGACAAAAGGGATTCCCCCCTCAAGTTCGGACGGTAAACATGATATACGCAACGCATATACCCAAGAGGGAGCGGAAGCGTGCACTAAGGGACGTATACGCGATGGAGCCAGTCGCCCCAAAATTCAACCCATGGTCCTCTTGCCCGATCACTTTCGATCGAAGAGACCATCCAACCAGTATCCGCCATGGCGGATTCGCCGCATTGGTTTTAGACCCAATCGTCGATGGATTTCACCTCACAAGAGTCCTGATGGACGGCGGTAGTAGCCTGAACCTGCTTTATCAGGATACAGTGCGCAAGATGGGCATAGACCCTTCAAGGATTAAACCTACAAAGACAACCTTCAAAGGCGTCATACCAGGTGTCGAGGCCAGTTTTACAGGCTCAGTCACACTAGAAGTGGTCTTCGGATCCCCGGATAATTTCCAAAGCGAGGAGTTAATCTTCGACATAGTCCCGTTCCGCAGTGGCTATCACGCTCTGCTCGGACGAACCGCGTTCGGAAAATTCAACGCGGTGCCGCATTATGCATACCTTAAGCTCAAGATGCCAGGCCTCGTGGAGTCATCACGGTCAATGGAAACACGGAACGCTCCCTCCAAACGAAGGAACATATAGCGGCTCTCGCGGCAGAAGTACAGAGCAGCCTTTTAAGGAAATTTTCGAGTCTGGCCGTTAAACGACCGGACACGGCCAAACGCGCCCGGAGCAACATCAACCAAGACCACCTGGCACGTTCCGAGCACGCGTAGCAATGCGGCCTCAACCCCAGCCCTCGCACAATTGTAAGACAAACTCTCCGCGTACATAATTACGCCCTGGAGATACCATGGGCATAGGGGGAGAGGCACAACCACAACAGACCCAGAGTGCGGTTAGACCACACCAGGGGCTCCCAAGTGTGCCGCTCTTTTTATCTTTTATTTCTCTCTTTTTTCTACAGAACTCTGTACGGCGGCGAACCTGCCGAACTCATGATGCAACAGCCAGGGAGGGACAAAGGTTGCGACGAACACTCAGGTGGTCTCCATTACGAGCATTAAATTTGTTAAATACACCATTCCGCGGCCTACCCCTGGAGGGAGACGCCTTTAATTCGTCCAATCCCTTGCTTTCGCACTATTTGTATCATTCCACACTCATAGCAGATCTTCTCGAATAAAATGCAGCACTTTTTGCCCATAATTGCATTACCTTATATATATATATGTTCATTTACGACATGTTGCATCCGTACATTTTGGTACGGCCAAATACACCAGGGGCTTATGTTCCCCGCATTATGGTGTGATAAAGTCCGAACACTTTCACAAGTGCGGCACCCCGAACTTATAGCATTATATGAATCGGCTCCGAATCATGTCTTGGGTCAATAGTTGGGTTTGCCCGGCTCCCATGTTTGGCACCTTACGTTCCGTTCTATCGGCTAAGGTAGCACTGGGAGAACCACTGCGATTGCGCCCCGGTTGAGCCGGGTTAACGCCTCAGTGGAGAAAGCTAAAACTGACTGTCATGATAAGGCGAGAGACTGGTCGCTGTTCGAGAGGTCCTTTCGGGTCCTTAAAGACCTACGCCGCTTCGAGCGAAGTTCCGGATAATGTCCGACGAAGGCGTGGATAGCGCCCCTAATTCGGTCTTCCGAATACTAGGGGCTTCGCCGAAATTTAAAATTATAGAATTCTATGGCTAAGTGAGAGTGTTCAAGCACTATAAGTCCGGTTGCCTTGTTCGTTGTGTTGAGCGCCTCCCTAGATGGACCCAAAAATGGGAACAAGAGTGCTCAAGTTTATCCCGAACACCCCAGCACTCGTGGCATGGGGGCTGAAGCCGACGACTTGCCATCTCTCAGATTTAATAAACGGCCGCACAGAAGGTAATATTTTAAATTAACAAGCGTTGCTTAGCGCATATGAACAAAGTTTTCAGTGCACAGGATAACACATTGCGAATTTACTCAATAATTACATCCCTGGGGCACTCATCTGCAATCTTGCGGGCACCCTTCAGGACAGTCTTATAGTACATTTCGGGCGTACGATATTCCTTGCCCGCTGGTAGCGCGTCCGTGATTAGCTTCTCCGCATCCAGCTTGCCCCAATGCACCTTTGCGCGGGCAAGGACCCAACGAGCACCTTCAATACAGGCGGAGCGCTTGATAACCTCCACCCAGGGGCACGCATCCACCAACCATCGCACGAGGCCGAAGTAGCTCCCAGGCATGGACTCTCCAGGCCACAGCCGGACTATGAGGCCCTTCATGGCCTGCTCGGCCACCTTGTGGAGCTCGACCAGCTGCTTCAGCTAGTCGCTAGGGGGCACCGGATGGCTAGCCTCAGCATACTGAGACCAGAAGACCTTCTCCGTTGAGCTTCCCTCCTCGGCTCGGTAGAACGCGGCGGCATCAGACACGCTGCGAGGCAGATCTGCAAACGCCCCTGGAGAGCTCCGAATTCGGGTAAGTAACACATAATTTACATTCACATGCTTGCTTTGCATGAAAAATGCCTTACCCGCCGCTATCTTCCTCACCAACTCAATCTCCTAAAGGGACTTATGGGCATCGGCCTTGGCAGTTTTGGCACTTTCGAGAGCCAAGGCAAGCTCGGACTCTCGAGTCTTTGAGTCACGCTCCAAACTCTCATGCTTTTCCATGAGAGCCTGGAGCTCTTGCCGAACCACCGCCACCCGCGCCTCCTGCTTTTCTCGCTCTGCCTGTTCCGCGGCCGCATTGCGTTCGGCCGCGGACACGGCCTCCTTCAGGGTCGCCACCTCATTCGTGGCCCCTGCAGTACCCATGTTATCCTTGTTATTTTTTGTTGCAACCTAAATCCTTTTCTGTAAGGTACAAGTTCAAAGTGGTGTTACTCACCTTCTTTGTCCTGGAGCTACTTCTTGGTGCGGCCGAGCTCTTGCTCGGACCGCTCGAGATCCTGCTTCACAGCACCGACCTCCGCAGTCAGTGCGGCAGAGTTCAGCAGCGCAACTTGCAACCCATATTGACATAATTTTTTAAGCAACCCTGCGTATATCTTCTTTTTTTTCAGATCCTCAGTCCGGCTTTTCTTTCCGAACACCGAACCGAGCATCAGGGGCTACTGTCTATGCGGTATTACATTGCATATTTTTAACTTCTTACCTCAAAGCCTGATAGAAGGCTACTGCAGGCTTCGGTCAGCCCGCTCTTGGCGAGCTGTACCTTCTGAATCACCGCACTCATAATAGTGCGGTGT
Source organism: Triticum aestivum (assembly GCF_018294505.1). Lineage (NCBI taxonomy): Eukaryota > Viridiplantae > Streptophyta > Magnoliopsida > Poales > Poaceae > Triticum > Triticum aestivum. The sequence goes on from NC_057804.1 coordinate 75,805,723, forward strand.
TCTTCCTCGATGGAAGCGCTCTGCAGCGCCTCCAACAAATTATCCGGCGCCTCCGGTTGGACGGAAGCTGCCGGCGTCACGGTCTTGCCCTTCGTGCGAAGGGGCCGCCGGCCGGACTCCGGAACCACTGCGGGTTCTGATGTGGAGTCCGGCGCAAAGTCCGGGAGGCCGCCTTGTGGCGCCTCCGGAGCCTCCCCCTGATGGGTCCCTTCTTGGGATCCCACCTCGGCGTCCTTGGTGTCGCGAGGGGTGGAGGCGGTCGGGATGGAGTCTACATCCGACGGAGCCAACGACCCGCTCGATGAAGCGGGGAGATCATCATTGGCCGGACTACAGGCAGCATGCGGCATCAGAATGACACTATGTGATGCAGAAAAAGAAATTATAAATCATTCAGGAATCCGGATACTTACGATCTCGCCGGAGGCCTGGCCCTTGAAGGCCATTCTTCCTCGCCAACGTTGATGTTGGCGGAGCTGTCCGAGGGAATAGTCCTTCCACTCTTGGACCCTTCGGCCTCCCCTGTTGGGGAAGCCTTCCGCTTCCTCTCTCCCTCCGCTGGGAGAGAGTCCTCTTTCTCCTCCTCGTTTTCGGGGGAGGAGTCCGCCCCGGAGTCGTCGGACACCTGAAAACGGGAACTCTTTCGAGCACCCGTGGCCTCCTTCTTGGCCTTCTTCCCCGGCACCACGTGCGGTGCCGGAACCAGCAGCCTCGCTAGATGGGCGTCTACTGGGTTTTCTGGCATAGGAGCCGGGCAGATAATCTGCTCCGCCTTCCTCATCCAGTCCTATCAAAGGAAAAGGGGAAATTAAAACCCGCATCGAGTCAAACTATGAAAAGCAAGTGTCCCGTAAAGGGGTAGAATCACTTACCTTGTCGGCTTGGCGCTGCGAGCGAAATCCGCGATCTTCAGTCGTGGATGCAGGGGCTTCGGCGCCCTTGAACAGCACCCTCCAGGCACCTTCATACGTCGTGTCGAAGAGCCCGCCCAGCGCCTGGTGCTGTTCCGGATTGAACTCCCACAGATTGAATGCCCGCTCTTGGCATGGGAGAATCCGGCAGACGAGCATGACTTGGACCACGTTAACCAGCCTGAGCTTCTTCACCAGCTTCTGGATACAGGCTTGGAGTCCCGTCAGCTCCTCCGAACTACCCCACAGCAAGCCCTTCTCTTTCCAGGAGGTGAGCTGCATGGGGATACCAGATCTGAACTCGGGGGCCGCCGCCCACGCAGGGTCGCGCGGCTCGGTGATATAGAACCACCCCGATTGCCACCCTTTGACGGATTCCACGAAGGCCCCTTCGAACCAAAGGACGTTGGGCATCTTGCCCAACATGGCGCCTCCGCACTCCGCTTGAGTGCTCTTCACTACCTTCGGCTTGACATTGAAGGTCTTGAGCCACAAGCCGAAGTGGGGCCGGATGCAGAGGAAGGCCTCGCACACGACGATAAACACCGAGATGTTGAGGATGAAGTTCGGCGCGAGATCATGGAAATCCAGGCCGTAGTAGAACATGAGCCCCCGGACAAAGGGGTGAAGTGGAAAGCCCAGTCCGCGGAGGAAGTGGGGAAGAAAAATGACCCTCTCATGGGGCCTGGGGGTGGGGATGAGCTGCCCCTCGTCGGGCAGCCGGTGCGCGATGTCGCCGGACAGGTAGCCGGCGCTGCGCAGTCTTTCGATGTGCTCCTCCGTAACGGAGGAGGTCATCCACTTGCCTCCTGCTCCAGACATGACTGGGGAAGGTTGAGACGAGATGTGCGGGCTTGGGCGCTGGAGCTCGAGTGCGCGGAGATGGATAAGCAAAGGAGGAAGACGGCGTAGATGAAAAGGTGAATCCTTATCCCTTATATGGGCGGGCGAAGTCTACGCGTCCCCCACCGGCCTGGTAAAACTCGCTTATCCCCCAAGCGTCACCATCAATGGCGCGGTTGGGTTACCCACGTCCGTATTGATGAGAATCCCAGATTAAGGGGGAACACGATCCTGCTTCGACAAGACGTGCCAAGGAAACCGCTTCGCTAAATGTGCTGAGGTGGTAGAGTAAAAAACGATTCAAGTAATGGCTTGGTAGTGGCGTGACGTCATGTCGCAAAAAAGGTCAGCAGATTGAACTTGTGTATATATATTATTCTCTCTATGGTGGAATTTATTTTGTAGAGCCGGACACTATCCTGGTGTTCACAATCTTCTATCATTCGGAGGAGGAACCCGCCTTGCAATGCCAAGCAATATACGCGTCGGACTTATCGTCATTGAAGCCTGGTTCAGGGGCTACTGAGGGAGTCCTGGATTAGGGGGTGTCCGGATAGCCGGACTACCATCATCAGCCGAACTATCATCGGCCGGACTATCATCATCGACTGGACTCCAAGACTATGAAGATACAAGATTGAAGACTTCGTCCCGTGTCCGGATGGGACTTTCCTTGGCGTGGAAGGCAAGCTTGGCGATACAGATACGTAGATCTCCTACCATTGTAACCGACTCTATGTAACCCTAGCCCTCTCCGGTGTCTATATAAACCGGATGGCTCTAGTCCGTAGGACACAACAACAACCATTACAATCATACCATAGGCTAGCTTCTAGGGTTTAGCCTCCTTGATCTCGTGGTAGATCCACTCTTGTAAACATCCACAATATCAATATCAATCAAGCAGGACGTAGGGTTTTACCTCCATCAAGAGGGCCCGAACCTGGGTAAAATATCGTGTCCCTTGTCTCATGTTACCATCCGCCTAGATGCACAGTTCGGGACCCCCTACCCGAGATCCGCCGGTTTTGACACCGACAAAGATCTTTATCGGTCAAACCGCATAACAACATACGTTGTTCCCTTTGTCATCGGTATGTTACTTGCCCGAGATTTGATTGTCGGTATCTCAATACATAGTTCAATCTCGTTACCGGCAAGTCTCTTTACTTGTTCCGTAATGCATCATCCCGCAACTAAGTCATTAGTCACATTGCTTGCAAGGCTTATAGTGATGTGCATTACCGAGAGGGCCCAGAGATACCTCTCCGACAATCGGAGTGACAAATCCTAATCCTGATCTATGCCAACTCAACAAGTACCATCGGAGACACCTGTAGAGCACCTTTATAATCACCCAGTTAAGTTGTGACGTTTGGTAGCACACAAACTGTTCCTCCGGTATTCGGGAGTTGCATAATGTCATAGTCATTGGAACATGTATAATTCATGAAGAAAGCAATAGCAACATACTAAACGATCAAGTGCTAAGCTAATGGGATGGGTCAAGTCAATCACATCATTCTCTAATGATGTGATCCCATTAATCAAATGACAACTCATGTCTATGGCTAGGAAACTTAACCATCTTTGATTCAACGAGCTAGTCAAGTAGAGGCACACTAGTGACATTCTGTTTGTCTATATATTCACACATGTACTAAGCTTCCGGTTAATACAATTCTAGCATGAATAATAAACATTTATCATGATATAAGGAAATATAAATAACAACTTTATTATTGCCTCTAGGGCATATTTCCTTCACCACCGCATCTCCCTGCACCAGGGCATCGAGCCCAGGAGATGGGGTTCACTGCACGGGGCCATCACTGACCAGCGGCAGCATGGGGGAAGCTTCGAATCCAGGCGGCCTGGAGAGTGATGGCGTGGGCCACTGGAGCATGCTGGGCGAGCAGAGCTTGATCGAAGTTGTATCGACTTGAGCAGCGGCGAGTTCTGCGCCCCAGTGCGGTTTGATCTCGGGACCACCAGCAACACAGATGTTGGGGAGTGAGGCGGGGACGCTGGCGGGGTGAGGGACTCCTGAGATCGCCTCCTGGCAGCGCGAGGAGAGGCCCGACGAGAAGGGATGCGCCCACGGGCGCCCGCAGACTCGCGACCCTGGATTGGTTGGAGTTTGAGGGCCCTTTCAGCCTCACCGCCTTCGGAGTTGGAGCCACACAGCAGACCGGAGGCGTGCCCTTCCACTTGGCCAGTAGCCGGCGCGAGCTGGATGTCGGAGGGGGCTGTAAGATTATGTGGGAAGCTTTAACAGTTTATCTAATTCACATCTAGATGTTTTTAAGGATGTCACATCTAAGCTCTCACAAATGTATAATTCATCAACAAGAAACAAAAAAATAGGACAAAAAAATTAGAGCACAAAAAGAGTGGACATCAACTTAGATGTGACATATGTCACATGTAGATGTGTCCTAGACAGACCCTTTAAACCCTTTGTCTGGGCCGCAGTGTATATATTGAGGGTTTGCCGTGGCTTACTAGGAAGAGGAGATCGATCGATCGATCGAGAGAGATCTCATCATTATAGGGAGAATAACAGATGAAGGGATAGAACATATATTACAATTCAAACTAGTCTCTACCCCTACACAACTTATTCTAACACTCCCCCTCAAGCTGAAGCGTATGCACTTTGCCAAGGTTAAGATTGTACTTAAACTCTCCAACCTTCTTGTAGTGAGAGGTTTTGTGAAGCCATCAACAAGCTGATCTCCAGTTGGTATAAATTTAAGATCAAGTAGCTTGTGAGCTACTCTTTCTATGACAAAGTGTAAATCAACCTCGATATGTTTTGTGCGTGCATGAAAAACATGGTTAGCTGAGAAATAGGTTGCACCAAAATTATCACACCATAACCTCGCAGCCCGAGGAACCTTAATTCCAATCTCATAGAGTAATGTTTGTATCCACATTACCTCAGCAGTAGCATTTGCTAGAGCTTTATATTCAGCTTATGTACTGGATCTTGAGACAGTGGCCTGTTTTCTTACACTCCATGACACAAGATTTGTACCCAGAAACACAGCAAAGCCACCTGTGGATCTTCTATCATCAGCACACCCTGCCCAATCTGCATCAGAATATGCAGTGACAAGCATGGGAAAAGACTTGGTGATTTGAATTCCAAGTCCTTCTGAATATTTAAGATACCTCCAAATTCCCTTAACTGCAGTCCAATGAGTTGTCCTAGGTGCATGTAAATATTGACATACCTTATTCACAAAATAGGAAATATCAGGACGTGTAAGGTTCAAATATTGTAAAGCACCTACAACACTTCAGTAATTTGTTGCATCCTTCAGATCCAAGTGCTTCTCCACTCTCAATTGTAAGTTGTTCTGAGGTTGACATTGGTGTACTCACAGGTTGACAATTTTCCAATCCTACTCTCATGAGTATGTCAGTGGTGTATTTTTCCTGTGTGGGAAGTATACCATCCTTCGCTTGGTTGACCTCTATGCCAAGGAAATAGTGAAGATTACCCAAGTCCTTGAGAGCAAACTCCAACTTTAGATCCTTAAGCAAACAAGTGGTAGCACCTGAACTTGAGCTAGCAACAATTATATCATCAACATAAACAAGGACAAATATAGTGATACTGTCTTTATTGTAGAAGAACAACGGGGTATCTGCTTTAGATGGTGTAAACCCAAGTTGTTGTAACTCCATGCTCAACCTTGAGTACCAAGCTCTTGGGGCCTGTTTCAAATCATACAGAGCTTTATCCAACTTACAGACATAATGTGGTGTGCTTTGATGCTCATATCCTGGTGGCTGTCGCATGAACACTTCTTCCTCAAGAACACCATGAAGAAACACGTTCTGAACATCTAGCTTTCTTAAACTCCATCCTCTAGAAATACCAATAGACAATACAAGTCGAATAGTGGCTGACTCAACAACAGGGTTAAATGTATCCTCATAGTCAATACCAAACCTCTGTTTGAAACCCTTTGCAACTAGCCTAGCCTTATATCTGTCTATACTTCCATCAGATTTTCTCTTTATTTTGTATACCCACTGGCAGTCTATAACATTACTACCCTTCCTTGGTGGTACTAAATGCCAAGTTTTATTTTTCATGAGTGCATCATATTCATTATCCATAGCCTTTTTCCAATCCTTATGAGCAAGAGCATCATGCAAGTGAGTTGGTTCGCCAACACTGCTAAGAAAAGGACATTTGATTCTGTCATACCTTATCGTACCATCAGTGTATTCTTTCCCTTTGACAATACCTGACTGCGATCTAGTGTGTCGGTGATGACCCACAAGTATAGGGGATCTATCGTAGTCCTTTCGATAAGTAAGAGTGTCGAACCCAACGAGGAGCAGAAGGAAATGATAAGCGGTTTTCAGCAAGGTATTCTCTGCAAGTACTGAAATAAGTGGTAACAGATAGTTTTGTGATAAGATAAATTGTAACAAGCAACAAGTAATAAAAGTAAATAAGGTGCAGCAAGGTGGCCCAGTCCTTTTTGTATCAAAGGACAAGCCTGGACAAACTCTTATGATAGGAAAAGCGCTCCCATGGACACATGGGAATATCGTCAAGCTAGTTTTCATCACGCTCATATGATTCACGTTCGGTACTTTGATAATTTGATATTTGGGTGGACCGGTGCTTGGGTACTACCCTTACTTGGACAAGCATCCCACTTATGATTAACCTCTATTGCAAGCATCCGCAACTACAACAAAAGTATTAAGGTAAACCTAACCATAACATGAAACATGTGGATCCAAATCAGCTCCTTACGAAGCAACACATAAACTAGGGTTTAAGCTTCTGTCACTCTAGCAACCCATCATCTACTTATTACTTCCCAATGCCTTCCTCTAGGCCCAAATAATGGTGAAGTGTTATGTAGTCGACGTTCACATAACACCACTAGAGGTTAGACAACATACATCTCATCAAAATATCGAACGAATACCAAATTCACATGACTACTAATAGCCAGACGTCTCCCTTGTCCTCAGGAACAAACGTAATTACTCACAAAACATATTCATGTTCATAATCAGAGGGGTAATAATATGCATAAAGGATCTGAACATATGGTCTTCCACCAAATAAACCAACTAGCATCAACTACCAAGAGTAATCAACACTACTAGCAACCTACTAGCACCAATCCCGGACTTGGAGACAAGAATTGGATACAAGAGATGAACTAGGGTTTGGAGATGAGATGGTGCTGGTGAAGATGTTGATGGATATGGCCCTCTCCCGATGAGAGGAGCGTTGGTGATGACGATGGTGATGATTTCCCCCTCCCGGAGGGAAGTGTCCCCGGCAGAAGAGCTCTGCCAGAGCCCTAGATTGGTTCCGCCAAGGTTCCGCCTCGTGGCGGTGGAGTCTCATCCCGAAAGGTTCTCTTTGGGTTTTTTCTCATCGAAAGACTTCGTATAGGAGAAGATGGGCGTCGGAGAGCCACCAGGGGGCCCACGAGGTAGGGGGGCACGCCCAGGGGGGAGCGCCCCCCACCCTCGTGAGCAGGGTGTGGGCCCCCTGGCCTTCATCTTTGGCGATGATTTTTCTTTATTTATTTCAAGGTATTCCATGGAGTTCCAGGACTTTTGGAGTTGCGTAGAATAGGCCTCCAATATTTGCTCCTTTTCCAGCCCAGAATTCCAGCTGCCGGCATTCTCCCTCTTCATGTAAACCTTGTAAAATAAGAGAGAATAGCCATAAGTATCATGACATAACGTGAAATAACAGCCCATAATGCAATAAATATTGTCATAAAAGCATGATGCAAAATGGACGTATCAACTACCCAAGCTTAGACCTCGCTTGTCGTCAAGCGAAAAGCTGATAACAATAAATGTGTCCTCATGTTTAGAGGTAGAGGCGTCAATAAAAATAAAATACGGACATGAAGGCATCGTGATTATTTCATAACAGCAACATAAATAGATTTTTGTCATATGATTACTCATGCTCAAGTAATGACCTATTCACAAAGCCAAAGCATGAATCAGAAACATTATTGGGCACTAACAATTATAATCTTAGTCATTGAAGCAATTGCAATTTATCATAACATCGGAAAGAGTCTATGTTAGAGCTTAAAAGAAAGTCCACATACTCAACTATCATTTAGTCCTTCATAATTGCTAGCACTCACGCGATACTTGTGGTTACGGAGTTTTAATCGGACATAGAGAAAGATAGGGGCTTATAGTTTTGCCCCACAACCTTTTACCTCAAAGGTAATGTCAACAATAATAATTCATGCTCCCCCACATCCAATTAGATATGTATATCATACTATTTCCAACATGCTGAGCTTGCCAAAGGAGAAAATGAAAAAGGAAAGGTGAGGATCACCGTGACTGTTGTAAGGTAGAGGATAATAATAAAAGATAGGCCCTTCGCAGAGGGAAGCAGAGGTTGTCATGCGCATTTAGGGTTGATGCACAAAATCTTAATGCAAAAGAACGTCACTTTATATTGCCCCTTGCATGTGAACCTTTATTATGCAGTCCGTCGCTTTTATTGCGTCCACAACAAGTTCGTACAAAGCTTATTTCTCTACAATAATAACTCATGCATATTTAGAGAGCAATTTTATTGCTTGCACCGATGACAACTTACTTGAAGGATCTTACTCAATCCATAGGTAGATATGGTGGACTCTCATGGCAAAACTGGTTTAAGGGTGTTTGGAAGTACAAGTAGTATTTCTACTTGGTGCTAAGAATTTGGCTAGCATGAGGGGGAAAGGCAAGCTCAACACGGTAGAGGATCCATGACAACATACTTTATCTCGAATGTAAGAAAACATAACTCATTATGTTGTCTTCCTTGTCCAACCTCAACTCTTTAGCATGTCATATTTTAATGAGTGCTCCCAACCATAAAAGATGTCAATGATAATATATCTATATGTGAAATCTCTCTTTCCTTATTACTTCCTATTAATTGCAACGATGACCAAAGCTATATTTGCCAACTCCCAACAACTTTTAATCATCATACTCTTTCTATGTGAAGTCATTACTTTCACTAAGATCAATATGAGCTCCTTGATTCTTTTTATTCTTTTCTTCTACTTACCCGATATCATGGCAAAACAATCAAGCCCTTGACTCAACACTAATCTTTATTATAAAGCTCACGGACTCGATTACAAAGAAGGATCATAAAGCAAAACTCAAAACTAAATCATGCCATGACTTTATTCTACTAAATCAAGATACTACTAATAGGATCGAACTAAGAAAAACTGTAAAGATAGGAGTTGTGATGGTGATACTATACCAGGGCACCTCCCCCAAGCTTGGCAGTTGCCAAGGGGAGTGCCCATACCCATGTGATTATTTCTCCTTCTTTGTTGTTGGTGTAATATTCTTGGCGATGATTCCCCTCAGAATATGATTCTCCTCCTCGAGCCTATTGACTTGCTGCTTGAGGTCCATTATTTCCTTGTGAAGCTTCCCTGTAACAGCTAAAGCTCCTTGCACCCAAGGGTGTTGCATAGCCGCGGGAGAACAAGAGACACTCCTCCTCATATTTTCATAGGAAAGAAATTTAACATTGGAAGGGATAACCGAGTTTGGAATAGCTGAGCTCTGTAGTTCCCCCATAGTAAACCCAGCTCGGAGATGAGAGGTAACTTCTTGATCTTCCATGGCATCTACTCTCATCAGGTCAGCCTCCATATCTTCCTCCGTTGCCGGCCCAAAGTGGTCAGCGTCGCTTTTTACCCTTGGTTCCGGTTCCGGGTTAGATACCCGGCTTTCTCCGACTGACTCTTGAGAAGACATATTGCTTCAATCTGCAACAGCAACAACTTGAAACGAAAACAGAAGATATTTGCATGATACGAGAGTCAAAACCTTCGGGAGTACATATAATGAATTTTTACCGACCAAAATACGTATCGTGCAAGGAAACGGAGTCCGGAGGGAACACAAGGTGCGCACGAGGTAGGGGGGCGTGCCCAGGGGGTTGGGCGCGCCCTCCACCCTCGTGGAGGCCTCGTGACCTCCCCGAACTGCTACTTATTTTTCTATTTTTCTAAATATTCCAAAACGGAGAAATATTGCCTTAAAAATTGTTTTGGAGTTGGTTTACTTACCGTACCACATGCCTATTCCTTTTCGGAGTCTGGAACATTCTGGAAAGTGTCCTTTATGTACTCCTCCGGGGTCATGGTTTCAATAATATTAATTTCAACATTTATAGGATTACCTAAGATATAGTGTTTGATCCTTTGACCGTTTACCACCTTCGGATTTGTGCCTGTGAAGTTGTTGATTTTTATGGCAGCGGAACGATAGACCTCCTCAATAACATAGGGACCTTCCCAAATAGAGAGAAGTTTTCCTGCAAAAAATCTTAAACGAGAGTTGTATAGCAATACATAATCACCTACATTAAACTCACGCTTTTGTATCCTTTTGTCATGCCATCTTTTAACTTTTTCTTTAAACAACTTGGCATTTTCATAAGCTTGGGCTCTCCATTCATCAAGTGAGCTAATATCAAATAACCTCTTCTCACCGGCAAGTTTGAAATCATAGTTGAGCTCTTTAATAGCCCAATATGCCTTATGTTCTAGTTCGAGAGGTAAGTGACAAGCTTTTCCATAGACCATTTTGTACGGAGACATACCCATAGGATATTTATAAGCAGTTCTATAGGCCCATAATGCATCATCAAGTTTCTTGGACCAATTCTTTCTAGACCTATTAACAGTCTTTTGCAAAATTAATTTGAGCTCCCTATTGCTCAATTCTACTTGACCACTAGACTGCAGGTGATAAGGAGATGCAATCCTATGATTAACGTCATATTTAGCAAGCATCTTACGGAAAGCACCATGAATAAAGTGTGAACCACCATCAGTCATTAAATATCTAGGGACTCCAAACCTTGGAAAAATAACTTCCTTAAGCATTTTAATAGATGTGTTATGATCAGCACTACTAGTTGGAATAGCTTCCACCCACTTAGTAACGTAATCAACAGCAACTAAAATATGTGTGTATCCATTAGAGGCAGGAAAAGGTCCCATATAATCAAAGCCCCAAACATCAAATGGCTCAATAACAAGCGAGCAATTCATAGGCATTTCTTGACGTCTACTAATATTACCAATACTTTGACATTCATCGCAAGACAAAACAAACTTACAGGCATCTTTGAAGAGAGTAGGCCAATAAAAACCGGATTGCAATACCTTATGTGCAGTTCTATCTCCAGCACGGTGTCCTCCATCAGCTTCGGAGTGACACTTGCGTAGGATTTGTTCCTGTTCATGCTCAAGTACACAACGTCTAATGACACCATCTACTCCTTCTTTATAAAGATGTGGATCATCCCAAAAGTAATGTCGCAAGTCAATGAAAAACTTTTTCTTTTGCTGGTAAGTGAAGCTAGGTGGTATAAATTTAGCAACAATATAATTAGCATAATCAGCATACCAAGGAGTGCTACGAGAAGTGCTTATGCCATTTAATTGTTCATCAGGAAAGCTATCATCAATAGGTAGTGGGTCATCGAGAACATTCTCTAACCTAGACAAGTTGTCTGCAATAGGGTTCTCAGCTCCTTTTCTATCAACAATATGCAAATCAAATTCTTGAAGCAGGAGAACCCATCTAATAAGTCTAGGTTTTGCATCCTTCTTTTCCATAAGATATTTAATAGCAGCATGATCAGTGTGAATAGTAACTTTGGAATCAACAATATAAGGTCTAAACTTATCACAAGCAAACACCACTGCTAAAAGTTCCTTTTCGGTAGTAGCATAATTTCTTTGAGCGCTGTCTAGAGTCTTACTAGCATAATGGATAACATTTAATTTCTTATCAACTCTCTGCCCTAGAACATCACCTACAACATAATCACTAGCATCACACATAATTTCAAAGGGTAAATTCCAATCAGGTGGCTGAACAACAGGTGCAGAGACTAGTGCTTTCTTAAGTATTTCAAATGCTTCTACACAATCATCATCAAAGACAAATGGTACATCTTTTTGTAACAAATTTGTTAGAGGCCGAGAAATTTTTGAGAATTCCTTAATGAACCTCCTATAAAATTCGGCGTGACCAAGGAAACTTCTTATACCTTTGATGTCCTTGGGATATGGCATCTTTTCAATAGCATCAACCTTGGCTTGATCAACTTCAATACCTCTTTCAGAGACCTTGTGCCCCAAGAAAATACCTTCATTAACCATAAAGTGGCACTTTTCCCAATTCAAGACAAGATTAGTTTCTTCACATCTCTGCAAAACCCGATCAAGATTGCTTAAGCAATCATCAAAAGAAGAACCATAGACGGAAAAGTCGTCCATGAAAACCTCACAAATCTTTTCACAAAAATTAGAGAATATAGCCATCATGCATCTTTGAAAGGTAGCAGGTGCATTACATAAACCAAAAGGCATACGTCTATAAGCAAAAGTACCAAAAGGACATGTAAAAGTAGTCTTTGATTGATCTTTAGCTGACATAGGTATTTGGGAGAAACCATAATAACCATCTAGAAAGCAATAATGTGTATGTTTGCATAACCTTTCTAGCATTTGATCAATAAAAGGTAAGGGGTAATGATCTTTCTTAGTAGCTTTATTTAATTTACGGAAATCAATTACCATCCTATAACCTGTGATAATTCTTTGAGGGATCAATTCATCTTTATCATTAGGGACAACAGTAATACCTCCCTTCTTAGGGACACAATGGACAGGACTTACCCACTGACTATCAGCAACAGGATAAATTATACCTGCCTCCAGAAGCTTGAGTATTTCTTTTCTTACCACTTCTTTCATTTTAGGATTCAAACGTCGTTGAGGATCACAAACTGGTTTGGCATCAGCTTCCAAATTTATTTTATGTTGACATAGAGTGGGACTAATGCCCTTAAGATCATCCAGAGTATATCCAATAGCAGCACGGTGCTTCTTCAGAGTTTTCAATAATCTTTCCTCTTCATGCTCTGAAAGGTTAGCGCTAATAATGACAGGATATATTTTCTTTTCATCAAGATAAGCATATTTAAGATTATCAGGCAACTGTTTAAACTCAAATACGGGATCACCCTTGGGTGGAGGGGGATCCCCTAGGATTTCAACAGGCAAATTGTGTTGCAGAATAGGTTCCTGTTTAAAGAATACTTCATCTATTTCCCTTCTTTCATTCATGAACATATCATTTTCATGGTCTAGAAAATACTGTTCTAAAGGAGAGGTACAACAATAGAGGCAAGACCAATAATTTCATCCTTACTAGGCGATTCTTCCTCACGATGTTGTTTACTAAATTTAGAGAAATTAAACTCATGAACCATATCATCCAAGCCAATAGTAACAACATTCTTTTTGCAATCTATCTTAGCATTAACAATATTCAAGAAGGGTCTACCAAATATAATGGGACAAAAGCTATCTTGTGGGGAACCAAGAACAAGAAAATCAGTGGGATATTTGGTTTTCCCACACAAGACTTCAACATCTCTAACAATTCCCACTGGAGAAATAGTATCTCTATTGGCAAGCTTAATTGTAACATCAATACCTTCTAACTCAGCAGGTGCAATATCATGCATAATTTCCTTGTATAAGTCAATGGGTATAGCACTAGCACTAGCACCCATATCACACAAGCCATGATAACAATGATCTCCTATTTTAACAGAAATAACAGGCACGCCTACCACAGGTCTATGTTTATCTTTATCACAAGGTTTAGCAATTCTGGCAGTTTCACCACAAAATTGAATAACATGCCCATCAATATTATCAGACAAGAGATCTTTAACAATAGCAATATTAGGTTCTACTTTGACTTGCTCAGGAGGTGTATAAGTTCTAATATTGCTTTTACGAACAATAGTTGAAGCTTTAGCATGATCCTTCATTCTAACAGGAAAAGGTGGTTTCTCAACATAAGAAGTGGGAACAATAAGATCATTATAAGTGGCAATCTTTTCTTCAACTTTAATAGGTGCAGCTACTTTTACTTCTATGGGAGGATGATATTTAAACCACTTCTCCTTGGGGAGATCAACATAAGTAGCAAAAGATTCACAAAAAGAAGCTACTATCTCAGAGTCAAGTCCATACTTAGTGCTAAACTTACGGAAAATATCGGTATCCATAAAAGATTTAACACAATCAAACTTGGGTGTCATACATGACTCCTTACCTTCGTCGAGGTCCCAATCTTCAAGAGTTACGTTTAATTCTATCTAGTAAATTCCATCTGAATTCAATATTCTTCATCATGAAAGAGCCAGCACAGGAAGTATCGAGCATGGAGCAATTGTTATCAGAAAGCCGAGCATAGAAACTTTGCATAATTACTTCTCTTGCGACCTCATGATTGGGGCATGAATATAACATTGATTTAAGCCTCCCCCAAGCTTGAGCGATGCTTTCTCCTTCGCGAGGCCAAAAATTATATATATAATCGTGATCACGATGAACAAGATGCATAGGGTAATACTTTTGATGAAATTCCAATTTCAATCTTTTATAATTCCATGATCTCGTATCATCACATAGCCTGTACCATGTCAATGCGTCTCCCTTCAAAGATAAAGGGAAAGCCTTCTTCTTAACAGCATCATCGGGTATACCTGCAAGCTTAAATAGTCCACAAACATCATCCACATAACGTAGATGTTCATCAGGATGCTTTGTTCCATCTCCTGTAAAAGTGTTAGCTAGCAGTTTTTCCATCAAACCCGAAGGAATCTCAAAAGGAGTTTCATTTTCAATAGGTTCAGTAGGTTGAGGAGCAACTCTTTGCTCTGCTGGACGGGGTGAACATACCCCGAACAAGCCCCTCAGACAATTACTTTCCATAGTAACAAGTGACAGAAAATTTCAGCACACTAAATAAATTTTTCCTTACCAAATTCCAGCTACCAAAGGCGCTTCAATCCCCGGTAACAGCGCCAGAAAAGAGTCTTGATGACCCACAAGTATAGGGGATCTATCGTAGTCCTTTCGATAAGTAAGAGTGTCAAACCTAACGAGGAGCAGAAGGAAATGATAAGCGGTTTTCAGCAAGGTATTCTCTGCAAGTACTAAAATAAGTGGTAACAGATAGTTTTGTGATAAGATAAATTGTAACGAGCAACAAATAATAAAAGTAAATAAGGTGCAGCAAGGTGGCCCAATCCTTTTTGTATCAAAGGACAAGCCTAGACAAACTCTTATGATAGGAAAAGCGCTCCCGAGGACACATGGGAATATCGTCAACCTAGTTTTCATCACGCTCATATGATTCGCGTTTGGTACTTTGATAATTTGATATGTGGGTGTACCGGTGCTTGGGTACTGCCCTTACTTGGACAAGCATCCCACTTATGATTAACCTCTATTGCAAGCATCCGCAACTACAACAAAAGTATTAAGGTAAACCTAACCATAGCATGAAACATGTGGATCCAAATCAGCCCCTTACGAAGCAATGCATAAACTAGAGTTTAAGCTTCTGTCACTCTAGCAACCCATCATCTACCTATTACTTCCCAATGCCTTCCTCTAGGCCCAAATAATCATGAAGTATTATGTAGTCGACGTTCACATAACACCACTAGAGGTTAGACAACATACATCTCATCAAAATATCGAACGAATACCAAATTCACATGACTACTAATAGCAAGACTTCTCCCTTGTCCTCAGGAACAAACGTAATTACTCACAAAACATATTCATGTTCATAATCAGAGGGGTAATAATATGCATAAAGGATCTGAACATATGGCCTTCCACCAAATAAACCAACTAGCATCAACTACCAAGAGTAATCAACACTACTAGCAACCTACTAGAACCAATCCCGGACTTGGAGACAAGAATTGGATACAAGAGATGAACTAGGGTTTGGAGATGAGATGGTGCTGGTGAAGATGTTGATGGAGATTGCCCTCTCCCGATGAGAGGAGCGTTGGTGATGACGATGGTGATGATTTCCCCCTCCCGGAGGGAAGTGTCCCCGACAGAAGATCTCTGCCAGAGCCCTAGATTGGTTCCACCAAGGTTCCACCTCGTGGCGGCGGAGTCTCATCCCGAAAGGTTCTCTTTGGGTTTTTTCTCATCGAAAGACTTCGTATAGGAGAAGATGGGCATCGGAGAGCCACCAAGGGGCCCACGAGGTAGGGGGCGCGCCCAGGGGGGGAGCACCCCCCACCCTCGTGAGCAGGGTGTGGGCCCCCTGGCCTTCATCTTTGGCGACGATTTTTCTTTATTTATTTCAAGGTATTCCATGGAGTTTCAGGACTTTTGGAGTTGCGTAGAATAGGCCTCCAATATTTGCTCCTTTTCCAGCCCAGAATTCCAGCTGCCGGCATTCTCCCTCTTCATGTAAACCTTGTAAAATAATCGAGAATAGCCATAAGTATCATGACATAACGTGAAATAATAGTCCATAATGCAATAAATATTGTCATAAAAGCATGATGCAAAATGGACGTATCAGTCGGCGAAGAGGTTGGTGAAGAGATGATGTTGTAGGCGTAGAAGATCCCGGATCAGAGGACTCTTTGTGATTTGGCGCAGAAAATCCCAGCTCCCCCTCCGAGGGAGATCGACACGCTGGCAATCCAGGCTCCCGATCTGAGGGAGATCCCCCTGACACCTCAGGTCTACCGCTGTCGGTGGCTGGCTTGATCTGCGGGCCCGCGGTGCGACTCGGTGATGTGCTCCCTCCCGCGCTTGGGCTGGCAGGGTCCACCCCGCGTGGCGACGCGCTCCCGCCCACGCCTTGGCTGGCGGGGTCCACCACACGTGGGCTGTTGGCCACTCCTGCGGCTGGGCTGGATGGCTCTGCCCGCGCACTGTTGGCTGCATGCAGAGAAAGGCGATCCTCCTTCGATCTCTCACCAACAGAGACAGTAGGGTTGGCGCAGGAATCAACATTGGATCATGCGCTGCTGCCAAGCAAATCAGCCTCAGAACTTGTGCCCGCTTTGTCCAGATCTGTACACATAAAATGACAACCCAAATCTGCACATATATCATTAGAACCACAATTTCCTATGGAATTTTTCACATGATCAGTTTTATGTAATTCACCCCCGTGATCTGGAAGGAGTGCTATTTCAGCACGGAGAATGGCCCCTGCATTGGGATGAAGTTTGGCAAATGGAAAAAGAGTTTCATCAAAGATAACATCTCTAGAAATATAAATGCATCCAGTGGCAATTTCTAGGCACTTATACCCTTTGTGGAGATTACTATAGCCAAGAAAAACACATTGGGTGGGGTGAAGCTCAAGTTTATGACGATTGTATGGACGTAGATTGGGATAGCAAGCACACCCAAAAATTCTAAGAGAGGTGTAGTTAGGTTTTTGATGATATAATCGCTCCAATGGAGTGGTTTTGCCAATGACCTTACTAGGGAGACGATTAATAAGATAGGTGGTAGTGATGAACACTTCATTCTAATACTTTAGAGGCATGGAGGCATGAGCAAAAAGGGAGAGACCAACTTCAACACTGTGGTGCTGTTTCCGCTTAGCGGAGCCATTTTGTTGGTGAGCATGAGTACAAGACACATGATGCTCAATCCCTATGCTACAAAAGAAAGAATTAAGATTCTCATATTCTCCTCCCCAGTCACTTTGGACTATTAAGATTTTTATATCAAGGTGTCTTTCAACAAGTTTTTGAAACTCAAGGAACACACAAAAAACTTCAGATAAGGGAGTTGATGACCCCATACATCACTGATAATAAGCTCTAAAGGAGCATGGGACACACTATTTGACTTAGGATAAGGGACTTGATGACTCTTGGCACATTGACAAGCTTCACACACAGACTCACTAATTTGACTATCTGACAATGAGAGATTGCCTTTATTAACTACCTGCTTGACTATGATCAATGGCGGATGTCCTAATCTTTGTTGCCATCTTGCCAAGGAGGGCTTGATGACGGAGTAGACTTGATGACAATTGCGACTAAGTGCTCTAGATGTAATGGGGTAGAGGCCTCCAATGCATATACCGTGATGGAGGAGTTCCCTCGTTGTCCGATCCTTTATAAAAAAGTAACGAGGGTGAGTTTCAAAGAAGACATTATTATTAGTGGCTAAACGAGACATAGATGCAAGGTTTTTGTTGGCTTGTGGAACATGAAGGACATCTATTAAGACAAGATCATGTTTAAGAGTAGGGGAATTAATAAAAGCTTGACCAATGTGTGTAATATCCATACCTCCAGTGCTTGCGGTGTGAATTTGACAATTGCCAAGGTACTTTTCACGTAGAGCAAGTTGCTCTAGTTCTCTTGTGACGTGGTAATGGTCCGTTGCACCAGAGTCAACATACCAAACTCCTTCTCCTCCTAGCTCACGCATGGCTGCAGCAACATGACGAGCATTGGGGGACATAATCTTCATCATAGCGGTGCCAACAGTCCATGACTTCATGGCCCGCCTTTGAAAGTGCAACTATCCCTAGGTGGTTTTGGTAATTCATAACAACATATAGCTCATTGAGCTAATGCTATTCCAAGACTATTATTTCAGGAAAGCTCAATGAATGGCATGGCATGGATGATGAAAGTTGATCCCTCAAAATACTAAGGACAAAGGATTGGCTCAAGCTCAAAGGCTCAAGACTCTTCATTTTATATTTTAGTGATCCAAGATCACATTGAGTCTATAGGAAAAGCCAATACTATCAAGGAGGGATGAGGTGTTGCTTAATGAGTCTCTTGCTTCATGTGCTTTGTGATATGCTCCAAAACCCTCAGCTACTTTCCCACATCCACAAATGACCTAAACCCAAAGCCAAAATCGGTCACACCGATTCTTCCAATCCGGCGCCACCGATTCCAAAAGTCATAGCCACTGCCACAAACCCTAAGAAAATCGGTCCTACCGATAGGGATCTCGGTCTCACCGAGATGGGATTGTAATCTCTCTGTTTCCCTTCGTAACGTTTCGGTCTAACCGAAGTGAGCGATCGGTCCCACCGAGATTGCAATGTAAACTCTCTGTTTCCCTTTTGTAACATTTCGGTCTCACCGAAAAGAGCAAATCGGTCCCACCGAGTTTACCTGACCAACTCTCTGGAAAGCTTATTACCAAAATCGGTTTCACCGAGTTTGTGTAATCGGTCTTACCGAGATTACGTTATGCCCTAACCCTAACCGAATCGGTCTCACCGAGTTGCATGTCAGTCCCACCGAAAATCACTAACGGTCACTAGGTTTACTAAATCGGTCCGACCGAGTCTGTTGAATCGGTCCCACCGAGTTTGGTAAATTGTGTGTAACGGTTAGATTTTGTGTGGAGGCTATATATACCCCTCCACCTCCTCTTCATTCGTGGAGAGAGCCATCAGACTAAACCTACACTTCCAACTTACCATTTCTGAGAGAGAACCACCTACTCATGTGTTGAGGCCAAGATATTCCATTCCTACCATATGAATCTTGATCTCTAGCCTTCCCAAGTTGCTTTCCACTCAAATCCTCTTTCCACCAGATCCAAATCCTATGAGAGAGAGTTGAGTGTTGGGGAGACTATCATTTGAAGCACAAGAGCAAGGAGTTCATCATCAACGCACCATTTGTTACTTCTTGGAGAGTGGTGTCTCCTAGATTGGCTAGGTGTCACTTGGGAGCCTCCGACAAGATTGTGGAGTTGAACCAAGGAGTTTGTAAGGGCAAGGAGATCGCCTACTTCGTGAAGATCTACCGCTAGTGAGGCAAGTCCTTCGTGGGCGACGGCCATGGTGGGATAGACAAGGTTGCTTCTTCGTGGACCCTTCGTGGGTGGAGCCCTCCGTGGACTCGCGCAACCGTTACCCTTCGTGGGTTGAAGTCTCCATCAACGTGGATGTACGATAGCACCACCTATCGGAACCACGCCAAAAACATCCGTGTCTCCAATTGCGTTTGAATCCTCCAAACCCTTCCCTTTACTTTCTTGCAAGTTGCATGCTTTAATTTCCGCTGCCTATATACTCTTTGCATGCTTGCTTGAATTGTGTGATGATTGCTTGACTTGTCCTAAGATAGCTAAAATCTGCCAAACTCTAAAATTGGGAAAAGGTTAAGTTTTTAATTGGTCAAGTAGTCTAATCACCCCCCCTCTAGACATACTTCAAGGTCCTACAAGTGGTATCAGAGCTTTGGTCTCCATTTGCTTTGATTTCCATAGCTTTTGGTGGTCATAGCCTTGGTTTCACAACCTAGGAGAGTATGGCGTCTAGCGAGGGAAATTATCACCGTAGAGGTCCTTACTTTGATGGTACTAATTTTGCTAGTTGGAAGCATAAGATGAAAATGCATATTCTCGGACATAACCCCGCCGTTTGGGCAATTATTTGTATTGGCTTGCAAGGTGAATTCTTTGATGGGAGAGAACCGAACCGTGAAGCGAATGCGGAAGAATTGAAGATGCTGCAATACAACGCTCAAGCTTGTGATATCATCTTCAACGGATTGTGCCCCGAAGAATTCAACAAAATCAGCCGTCTTGAGAATGCAAAGGAAATTTGGGATACTTTGATTGATATGCACGAAGGTACCGAATCCGTCAAGGAATCCAAGTTGGATGTGCTCCAAAGTCAGCTTGACAAGTTCAAAATGAAGGATGGTGAAGGTGTCGCTGAAATGTACTCTAGGCTTGCACTTATCACAAATGAGATTGCCGGCTTAGGGAGTGAAGAGATGACCGACAGATTCATCATCAAGAAGATCCTAAGAGCATTGGATGGAAAGTATGATACCGTGTGCACATTGATCCAAATGATGCCAAACTACAAAAATCTCAAGCCAACGGAAGTCATTGGAAGAATTGTTGCTCATGAGATGTCACTCAAGGATAAGGAGGAACTTCACAACAAGTCAAGTGGTGCTTACAAAGCCTCAAGTGAAGCCCCCACATCATCAAGTGAGAAACAAACCTTCAATGAAGAATTGAGCTTAATGGTGAAGAACTTCAACAAATTCTACAAGAGTAGAAGCAAAGAAAGAAGCTCCAAGTCAAGGTCTTATCATGACAAAAGATCTTCTAGTCGAGAGCGCAATTGCTACAATTGTGGGAGGCCTGGACACTACTCCAATGAGTGTACGGCACCCTACAAAAGAAGAGAAGATTCTCCAAAAAGAAGAAGCAAAAGAGAAGAATCACCACCAAGAGAGAGGAGGAGTAGAGATGATCGTTATGAACGAAGACCCTCACGGAGAAGCAAGGATTCGGAAAGGAAGGACAAGTCATCAAGGAGCTACACAAAACGAAGACATCAAGCTCATGTTGGTGAATGGGTATCCGGCTCCGACTCCGACAATCACTCCGAGAGAAGCTATCACTCCGACTCCGAACATACTCAAGATGAAGGTGTTGCCGGTCTAGCACTTGTGTCAACCAACTCCTACGACATATTTGATTCACCAAATGAAGGAATTGGAAGATGCTTCATGGCCAAAGGTCCAAAGGTAACACATCCTGAGTATGTTGATTTCAATAGTGATGAAGATGACTTGCTTGTGGATGATGATTTACTTGTTGACAACTCTAGTGATGAATACTATGATGAAACGTCAATTAATCATGCTAATCAAACGAATGACAATGATAAGGAGAAAATTGAGCTTCTAACTAAAGAACTAAACACTCTAAAGTTGGCTCATGAAACTATCTTCGAAGATCATCGAGAACTTTTAAGGGCTCATGAGAAGTTACGCTTTGAAAAGCTCAATCTTGAGCAAGAGCATGAGTTCTTAAAGGCAATCAATGATGATCTCCGTAAGAAAAGTTCTTCTTACATTGCCAAGCGTTTACTCTTATCTACTTACATGCCTCAAGTCAAGTCTGGTAACAAGTACAAGAAAGATACTTCCTCTAGTAGTAACAATAATAATGTTAAATCCAATATTGTTGCTTCTAGTAGTTCTCTTGATTCCACTAATGATTCTCTTAGCCAAGTTACACTTGAGCAAGAAAATAGCTTATTGAAGGGAATTATAGAGAAAGGTGTTTACAAGAGCCTTGCCGGGAGTAAGCAATTCGAGGAAATTGTACGCAAGCAAGGAAGACACCGGAAGAATCAAGGTGTTGGTTTTGAACGAAAGTTCAATGCCAATGGAGTTGAGTGGGAAGAAGATCAATACCCCAAGACGAAGTTTGTTCCTCAACAAGAGAAGTATGATCCTACTTCCTTCAAGGGAACACAAGCTCAAGATGATCTTCCTCCACAAGACCACAAGAACAAAGGCAAGGATAAGCTTCAAGAAGAGATTGATGCATTTGAAGAAGCACCTAAGGTCTCGGTCAAGTGGATTCCCAAGACTACGTCAAGTTCTACTTCATCAAGTACAACTACAACTCCAAGGATTCCCATCAAGATGATGTGGATCCCGAAGAAGAAGAACTAGAGAGTTCTTGAGGGTGACTCCGCCAACATTCTTCACTCATATCTTTATGGCAAGGACAAGTGCAATCAACTTCCACATCTTGCACTAGTTCAAGGAGTCACAAACCCTCATGTTGGTAAGGCAAGGGACAAGGTAACCTAATGGTTTCATGGACATCATCTTGTGTGTGCATCACTCTATGTCTATGGATATTCTTGTTTGTTCCTTGTGGGACTAACCCATGTAGGCAAGTTGAAAGTGCAACTCACTCCAAAGGATTGCTCCAAATGATCTACTTCAACATTGAGCATCCACATCTTCAACACCTACATGAAGTCATCATCGACAAAACCCAAGGTTAGTTCATCCCTCTAAAGGGGGGATCTCACATCTAGGGGGAGCTTAACTCAAAAAATTGAGTCAAAGCAACTCTAATGGTGTGAACACATAAATGCATTATGTAAAAGTGGTAACCCCACTTGAGCTTAAACGATGAGTATGACCTATGATCAAATGTTCTCATTTGACTCCTAAGTCAATATACTCATATATAGATGACCTAGTCATCGCCAATTGTTTGATAGATGCTAGAATTGGTTGTGCATGCTTTGCCACATATTTCATTTGCCATTTTATTGTGTGAGCATGTTGGTGCATATTTTACTCATTCAAGGACATCCACTTGTTGTTTTGATTGTTTGGTTCATTCTTCTTTTGGCCAAGTGGATGGACAAGAATGCCTAAGAACCCTCTCTAGCTATCTATGCTTTTCTCGTCTCAAACTCTATTCATGCTACATCACAAAATTTGATCAAGTCAGATTCGAACCACTCTGTGTGAGGAGCACTCGGAGTCCCCGATTCGTCATAGACTTAAACTTCCAAAACCTCTTTGTGATTCTCGGTCTGACCGATTCCTCCATTTCGGTCCTACCGAGATCATTAAGTTGATCTGAGTTTTCAATCTCGGTGCAACCGATTTGAACTTTTCGGTCACACCGAGTTGCTGTAACTGAACACAGTTATGCATCTCGGTGCCACCGAGTTGTTCCACTCGGTCACACCGACAGGGTCGGGCTATATATAGACACGGGCAAAATTTTGGAAATTTCTCCGAACCCTTCGCCCGCGCAATAGCTCGCTCTGCCATCGAAGGTCTCCGGATCGTCTCCTCGTCGCCAGCCGCCTCCTGTCGCTGGTCTCCGCCGCCGTCAACGGAATTCAACCCCACCGTTGCCGCCGTAGCGAGTTCATCGCCGCACTAGGGTATGGACTCGATCTTTGTGCTATCCACATCTGATTCCTAGCACATTGTACTCTTATTGATTCTTGCCACGATTGAAACAATCCTATCCAGCCAAAGTAGTCCGTAGAGTAGATTAGATTCAAATTTTTAGGGTTAGGTTTCAGCCGAAACCATCTCGGACCCACCGAGTTGAAAAACTCGGTCTCACCGATTTGGCATATGCCATTGCACAAGTGACTCTCGGTCTGACCGAGAATTACTAATCGGTGCGACCGATTTTAGGATTCTGTGAAACCCTAGCAGTCTCGGTGCCACCAAACTGTGACTCGGTCCAACCGAGTTCATCAGTTTAGGTTCCAAAAACTGCTTCGGTATCACTGAGTTTGAAAATCGGTTGATCCGAAATGCTTTCTGTGGAAAACTAAAACTGAATTTTTGAATCATTCTTTTGAAAAATCTCTGCATTTTGTGATGCTTATCCACTCTATCTCATCTATAACTCTTCACAGGGTCAGCAGTCAGATTTTGCAGCATGTCAGACCAGAGTGACAGTCAGAACAGGTCAGCAGAGCAGATTCACTTGAGTGAGGGCACTAGTCCCTCCAGCACTTCAGATGAAGGGAGCAGAAGCACTCCTAACAACCTGCCTAGGGCTGCTACCAGGCAAAGGAGAAAGAGAACCTCAGACTCAGAAGATGAGGACTACAAAGCTGAAGAAGATGACGCTACTTCCAAGAAAGTGGTGCTCAAGAAGGAATATGGCTCAGCAAAGGATATAAAGCCAGGCATGAAGATTAAAAGGCCTGCAGGAAGACAACCAATGTCCAAGGCCAGAGCATCAACTCAACTGCCTGAAAAGCCTGATCCCAAAGAACCAGCTGTTGAAGGCAAGAAGAGGAAGGAAAGGGTCAAGAAGACCATGGCCAGAGTTGTTGGGCAACCTTCCATGATGGAAGAGGAAGAGCTTACTGCACCAGCACCAAAGGCACCAAAGCTTATGGGTGATGCTATTAAATCTGGGGCTGCAACATCTAAGCCCAAGGAAGCACCCAAAGCTGCCCCCAAGGCCAAGTCTGCACCAAAGAGGAATACCAGGAGTATTCCAGCTGCTGAGAAGAACAAGGCCCCAGTGCCTGAGGTTGCTGAGGAGGAAGATGAAGAAGGACAGGTTCTAAGGAAGCTCAAGCCTAAGATACCAGATCACAATGATGCCCATCCTGTGGCTGAGGACATGAACATCAGAAAAGACTCAGGATTGAGGCTATGGAGGATGGCAGATCCATATGCCACAAGGAGAAGAACTGCTGTTGATTACAGGTTCCATACAAAGGAACAACAGGACTTCTATGAGACAATCTTATTGGACAAGAAGCCCATAGTTTGTGATATGAGGTGGGTCGACTGGACCTACATGAAGGAAAATGAAGAGCACTATCCTGGAGTGCAAGACAGCTTTGTTGCTTGTGGAGTTGCAGATTTTGTTGGGCAAAAGCTCACAAACTGGAATGATGAACTTATCATGCAATTCTACTCCACACACATTTTTACCCAGATGGAAGAATTGTTTGGATGTCTGAAGGTACAAGGTACCAATCCACTGTTGAAGAATGGGCAAAACTGATAAATGCCCCAAAGGAAAATGATGATGATCTGGATGTATATGCCAAGAAGAAAATGGGACACAATACCATGGCACACATGTACAAGGAGATCCTAGACAAAGCCCTAGAGACTTTCTCTTTTGGATCAGTCCATTTTCTGTTGTCACGGCTGCCTACTATCAATTGGATTCTGAGGCACACTCTGTTGCCCAAGTCTGCTGACCACAACATGATCAGAGGGCATGCCATCAATATGTTGCATTTATTTGATGTGCCACAGAAATTCAAAGTCATGAGCCTTATAGTTGAAACCATTAAGAGGACTGCAGCAGATCAGAAGAGGAGTTGTGGTTATGCACCTCAGATTCAGGAATTGATCAACTCAAAGATGGGAACTGGCAAATATCTATTGGATAGGGAACATTTTCCACTCTATCCAGACTTTGAAGACAATGAGGTTGTCATGAATGAGGATGATCCATCATCAGTTCAAGCTCAAGAGAAGAAGGAGAAGGCAAGGAAGGAGAAGGCTGCCAAGATGCCAACTCAAGAGGAGGCATCTGAGTATTTCTTGAAAAACAAGCAGGAGCAGCTTGGTTACTTGATAGCATCATCACTGAGGATTGAGAAGGGGTTGGCCACCTTAACTCAAAACCAGGAGAGCTTGGAAAGAATCATGGAACAAAAATTCTATGATCTAGATGTCAAAGTAACTGAGATTCAGTCAGTTGTGGAGCAACTGCAGGATGACATGCAGGAGAGGAAGGGCAAGACAACCACAAATGTCTTTGCCAGAGTGCCTAGAGCTCAGAGGTCAGCTGCTGTGCCAGTGCCAGACACTAGAGCAACATCTTCAGCACCAGCTACTGCCCCTTCAGCTCCAGTGCAACCAGCTTCAGCATCAACTCCAGCACCCTCTACATCAACTGAAGCCTTCGTCCAAGGAGCCATCTCTACACCACCAACTGAAGATCAAGCCTGAGAGTCGATCTAGCACTATGCATTTTCTATGAACTTTTTGGTAACTTGTTGCCAAAGGGGGAGAAAAATGTATAGATCATAGGCTTCGAGAGAGAGAGTGTTGCTTTTGTTCTCTCTTGCTTTGTTGGTTTAAACTTGTTTGCTTTTTGATTGGTTGAGATACTATGCTTGTGAGACATTGATGATCATGTGTTTGATCATAAGCTACACTTATGCATGTTTGATGATATTATCCTATCTATCTTATGTGATCATTCACTTTGCTTGGTGATGAGTGCATGTATTCAATACTTATCATTTTGAGCGCTCCACCAAGATGTATGTGACATGGAAGAGTAACCCATGAGCCTAATTCCTTGTGCATTTGCAGTCCAAAGCAAATTTTAAACTATGCACAAATTTAGGGGGAGCTCTTGCTTATCACATACTTCTCAAAGCGACGATGTTTTTATTCTTATTATCATTTGTCGAAGCTTTGATCTATATGTTGTCATCAATTACCAAAAAGGGGGAGATTGAAAGTGCAACTATCCCTAGGTGGTTTTGGTAATTCATAACAACATATAGCTCATTGAGCTAATGCTATTCCAAGACTATTATTTCAGGAAAGCTCAATGAATGGCATGGCATGGATGATGAAAGTGGATCCCTCAAAATACTAAGGACAAAGGATTGGCTCAAGCTCAAAGGCTCAAGACTCTTCATTTTATATTTTAGTGATCCAAGATCACATTGAGTCTATAGGAAAAGCCAATACTATCAAGGAGGGATGAGGTGTTGCTTAATGAGCCTCTTGCTTCATGTGCTTTGTGATATGCTCCAAAACCCTCAGCTACTTTCCCACATCCACAAATGACCTAAACCCAAAGCCAAAATCGGTCACACCGATTCTTCCAATCCGGCGCCACCGATTCCAAAAGTCATAGCCACTGCCACAAACCCTAAGCAAATCGGTCCTACCGATAGGGATCTCGGTCTCACCGAGATGGGATTGTAATCTCTCTGTTTCCCTTCGTAACGTTTCGGTCTAACCGAAGTGAGCGATCGGTCCCACCGAGATTGCAATGTAAACTCTCTGTTTCCCTTTTGTAACATTTCGGTCTCACCGAAAAGAGCAAATCGGTCCCACCGAGTTTACCTGACCAACTCTCTGGAAAGCTTATTACCAAAATCGGTTTCACCGAGTTTGTGTAATCGGTCTTACCGAGATTATGTTATGCCCTAACCCTAACCGAATCGGTCTCACCGAGTTGCATGTCAGTCCCACCGAAAATCACTAACGGTCACTAGGTTTACTAAATCGGTCCGACCGAGTCTGTTGAATCGGTCCCATCGAGTTTGGTAAATTGTGTGTAACGGTTAGATTTTGTGTGGAGGCTATATATACCCCTCCACCTCCTCTTCATTCATGGAGAGAGCCATCAGACTAAACCTACACTTCCAACTTACCATTTCTGAGAGAGAACCACCTACTCATGTGTTGAGGCCAAGATATTCCATTCCTACCATATGAATCTTGATCTCTAGCCTTCCCCAAGTTGCTTTCCACTCAAATCCTCTTTCCACCAGATCCAAATCCTATGAGAGAGAGTTGAGTGTTGGGGAGACTATCATTTGAAGCACAAGAGCAAGGAGTTCATCATCAACGCACCATTTGTTACTTCTTGGAGAGTGGTGTCTCCTAGATTGGCTAGGTGTCACTTGGGAGCCTCCGACAAGATTGTGGAGTTGAACCAAGGAGTTTGTAAGGGCAAGGAGATCGCCTACTTCGTGAAGATCTACCGCTAGTGAGGCAAGTCCTTCGTGGGCGACGGCCATGGTGGGATAGACAAGGTTGCTTCTTCGTGGACCCTTCGTGGGTGGAGCCCTCCGTGGACTCGCGCAACCGTTACCCTTCGTGGGTTGAAGTCTCCATCAACGTGGATGTACGATAGCACCACCTATCGGAACCACGCCAAAAACATCCGTGTCTCCAATTGCGTTTGAATCCTCCAAACCCTTCCCTTTACTTTCTAGCAAGTTGCATGCTTTAATTTCCGCTGCCTATATACTCTTTGCATGCTTGCTTGAATTGTGTGATGATTGCTTGACTTGTCCTAAGATAGCTAAAATCTGCCAAACTCTAAAATTGGGAAAAGGTTAAGTTTTTAATTGGTCAAGTAGTCTAATCACCCCCCCCCCTCTAGACATACTTCAAGGTCCTACAACCTTCTGCAGAGTTGGCATCGAGGGCGTGGACAAAAGGAAGAGGGACGGAGGTGGTTGTTGTTGTTGAAGCCACCACCCCCTGTCCTATTGTTGTAGCTGCTGCCACCACTGTTGTAGCTGCTGCCACCGCTAGAGTTATTGTAGCTGCCATCGCCTTGCTGGTTGTTGTCGCTGTTGGGGAACGTAGTAATTCAAAAAAAAACCTACGATCACACAAGATCTATCTAGGAGATGCATAGCACCGAGAGGGGAGAGTATGTCCACATACCCTTGTAGACCGAAAGCGGAAGTGTTATGTTAACACGGTTGATGTAGTCGAACGTCTTCGCGATCCAACCGATCCTAGTACCGAACGTACGGCACCTCCGCGTTCAACACACGCTCAGCTCGATGATGTCCCTTGTGCTCTTGATCCAGTTGAGGACGAGGGAGAGTTTTGTCAGCATGACAGCATGGCGATGGTGATGATGAAGTTATCGGTGCAGGGCTTCACCTAAGCACTACGACGATATGACCGAGGTGTTAAACTGTGGAGGGGGCCACCGCACATGGCTAAGAGATTGTCTGTTGTGCTATGGGGTTCCCTTGGTCACGTATATAAAGGAGGGGGAGGAGGAGGCTGGAGGCCTAGAGGGGGCGCGCCAAGGGGGAGTCCAACTAGGATTCCCAATCCAAGTTAGTATCCCTTTCCTATTCCAAGAAGGGAGAAGAGGGAAAAAGGTGGAGGAGGAGGAAAGGGGGCCGCGCCCCCACCCCTAGTCCAATTCGGTTTGGGCTGGGGGCGCCTCTACCTGGCCGCCACCTCCTCTCTTCCACAAAAGCCCATGAGGGTCCATTAACCCCCCCCCCCCCCCGGGGGGGGGGGGGGTTCCGGTAACCTCCCCGTACTCCGGAAAATACCCGAATCACTCCGGAACCATTCCGGTGTCCGAATATAACCTTACAATATATCAATCTTTATGTCTGCACCATTTCGAGACTCCTCGTCACGTCCATGATCTCATTTTGGACTCCGAACAAACTTCGGTCATCAAAACACATAACTCATAATACAAATAGTCGTCGAACGTTAAGTGTGCGGACCCTACGGGTTCGAGAACTATGTGGACATGACCGAGACACATCTCCGATCAATAACAAATAGCGGAACCTGGATGCTCATATTGGCTCCTACATATTCTACGAAGATCTTTATCAGTCAAACCGCACAACAACATACGTTGTTCCCTCTGTGATTGGTATGTTACTTGCCCGAGATTCGATCGTCAGTATCTTCACACCTAGTTCAATCTCATTATCGGCAAGTCTCTTTACTCGCTTTGTAAAGCTTCATCCCGCAACTAATTCATTAGTCACATTGCTTGCAAGATAGTGATGAGCATTACCGAGAGGGCCCAGAGATACCTCTCTGATACATGGAGTGAAAAATCCTAATCTTGATCTATGCGAACCCAAAAAACACCTTCAGAGACACCTGTAGAGCATCTTTATAATCACCTATTTACGTTGTGACATTTGATAGCACACAAGGTGTTCATCCGGTATTCGGGAGTTGCATAATCTCATAGTCAGAGGAACATTATAAGTCATGAAGAAAGCAATAGCAATAAAACTTAACGATCATTATGCTAAGCTAACAGATGGGTCTTGTCCATCACATCATTCTCCTAATGATGTGATCCCATCAAATGACAACACATGTCTATGGTTAGGAAACATAACCATCTTTGAGTAACAATCTAGTCAAGTAGAGGCACACTAGGGACACTATGTATTGTCTATGTGTTCACACATGTACTAAGTTTCCGGTTAATACAATTCTAGCATGAATAATAAACATTTATCATGATATAAGGAAATATAAATAACAACTTTATTATTGCCTCTAGGGCATATTTCCTTTAGTCTCCCACTTGCACTAGAGTCAATAATCTAGATTACATAGTAATGATTCTAACACCCATGGAGTCTTGGTGTTGATCATGTTTTGCTCATGGAAAAGGCTTAGTCAACGGGTCTGCAACATTCAGATCCGTATGTATTTTGGAAATCTCTGTGTCTCCCTCCGCGACTTGATGATGGATGGAATTTAAGCGTCTCTTGATGTGTTTGGTTCTCTTGTGAAATTTGGATTCCTTTGCCAAGGCAATTCCTCCAGTATTGTCACAAAAGATTTTCATTGACCCGATGCACTAGGTATTACACCTAGATCAGATATGAAATCCTTCATCCAGAGTCCTTTATTTGCTGCTTCCGAAGCAGCTATGTACTCCGCTTCACACATAGATCCCGCCACGACGCTTTGCTTGGAACTACACCAACTGACAGCTCCACCATTGAATATAAATATGTATCTGGATTGTGACTTAGAGTCAACCGGATCAGTGTCAAAGCTTGCATCGATGTAACCATTTACCACAAGCTCTTTGGCACCTCCATAAATGAGAAACATATCCTTAGTCCTTTTTAGGTATTTTAGGATGTTCTTGACCGCTATCCAGTGATCCACTCCTGGATTACTTTGGTACCTCCCTGCTGTACTTATACCAAGGAACACATCAGGTCTGGTACACAACATTGCATACATGATAGAACCTATGGTTGAGGCATATGGAATGTTTTTCATTTACTCTCTATCTTCTGCAGTGGTTGGGCATTGAGTCTGACTCAACTTTACACCTTGTAATACATGCAAGAACCCTTTCTTTGACGGATCCATTTTGAACTTCTTCAAAACTTTATCAAGGTATGTGCTTTGTGAAAGTCCAATTAAGCGTCTTGATCTATATCTATAGACCTTGATGCCCAATATGTAAGCAACTTCACCGAGGTCTTTCATTGAAAAATTCTTATTCAAGTATCCTTTTATGCTATCCAGAAATTCTGTATTATTTCCAATCAACAATATGTCATCCACATACCATATTAGAAATGCTACAGAGCTCCCACTCACTTTCTTGTAAATACAAGCTTCTCCAAAAGTCTGTATAAAACCATATGCTTTGCTCACACTATCAAAGCGTATATTCCAACTCCAAGAGGCTTGCACCAGTCCATAAATGGATCGCTAGAGCTTGCACACTTTGTTAGCACCATTTGCATCGACAAAACCTTCTGGTTGCATCATATACAACTCTTCTTTAACAAATCCATTAAGGAATGCAGTTTTGACATCCATTTGCCAAATTTCATAATCATAAAATGCGGCAATTGCTAACATGATTCGGACAGACTTAAGCATCGCTACGGGTGAGAAGATCTCATCGTAGTCGAGCTTTGTAGACAGTAACATTACCGTCAATGTAAGTCTTCTTCTTGAAGATCCACTTATTTTCTATGGCTTGCCGATCATCAGGAAGTCCACCAAAGTCCACACTTTGTTCTCATACATGGATCCCATCTCAAATTTCATGGCCTCAAGACATTTCGTGGAATCTGGGCTCATCATCGCTTCCTCATAGTTCATAGGTTCATCACGGTCTAGTAACATGACTTCTAGAATAGGATTACCATACCACTCTGGTGCAGATCGTACAATGGATGACCTACGAGGTTCGGTAGTAACTTGATCTGAAGTTTCATGATCATCATCATTAGCTTCCTCACTAATTGGTGTAGGCATCACTGGAACTAATTTCTGTGATGAACTACTTTCCAATTCAGGAGAAGGTACAATTACCTTATCAAGTTCTACTTTCCTCCCACTCACTTCTTTCGAGAGAAACTCCTTCTCTAGAAAGGATCCATTCTTATCAATAAATATCTTGCCTTCGGATCTATGATAGAAGGTGTACCC
The DNA here is from genome assembly GCF_018294505.1 of Triticum aestivum. Classification (NCBI taxonomy): domain Eukaryota; kingdom Viridiplantae; phylum Streptophyta; class Magnoliopsida; order Poales; family Poaceae; genus Triticum; species Triticum aestivum. The sequence goes on from NC_057804.1 coordinate 75,837,688, forward strand.
AACGATTTCCTTTGGGTATCCTATGAAGAAACATTTCTCCGATTTGGGTTCGAGCTTATTAGGTTGAAGCTTTTTCACATAAGCATCGCAGCCCCAACCTTCAAGAAACGACAACTTGGGTTTCTTGCCAAACCATAGTTCATATAGCATCGTCTCAACGGATCTCGATGGTGCCCTATTTAATGTGAATGCATCCATCTCTAAAGCATAACCCCAAAACGATAGCGGTAAATCAGTAAGAGACATCATAGATCGCACCATATCCAATAAAGTACGGTTACGACGTTCGGACACACCATTACACTGTGGTGTTCCGGGTGGAGTCGGTTGTGAAACTATTCCACATTGTTTCAAATGAAGACCAAACGTGTAACTCTACACGATCAGATCATAGAAACTTTATTTTCTTGTTACGATGATTTTCTACTTCACTCTGAAATTCTTTGAACTTTTCAAATGTTTCAGACTTATGTTTCATTAAGTAGATATATCCATATCTGCTCAAATCATCTGTGAAGGTCAAAAAATAACGATGCCCTCCATGAGCCTCAACACTCATTGGACCGCATACATTGGTATGTATTATTTTCAATAAGTCAGTAGCTCGTTCCATTGTTCCGGAGAACGGAGTTTTAGTCATCTTGCCCATGAGGCATGGTTCGCAAGCACCAATGGATTCGTAATCAAGTGATCCCAAAAGTATGAACCCTAGGCCTCATTTCTAAGCATTGCAACACCGTTTTTGTGCCTCTTTACTATTTGCTACCTTGATGTTTTTATTTATTCAAATTATAAAAACATATTTCTACCATCCATATTACACTTTTATCACCATCTCTTCGCCGAACTAGTGCACCTATACAATTTGCCATTGTATTGGGTGTGTTGGGGACACAAGAGATTTCTTGTATTTGGCTGCAGGGTTGTTTGAGAGAGACCATCTTCATCCTACACTGCTCACGGATTGATAAACCTTAGGTCATCCACTTGAGGGAAAATTGCTACTGTCCTACAAAACTCTGCGCTTGGAGGCCCAACACGTGTCTACAAGAGTAAAGTTGCGTAGTAGACATCAAGCTCTTTTCTGGCGCCGTTGCCGGGGAGGTGAGTGCATGAAGGTATATCTTTAGATCGTGCAGCTGAATCTTTTAGTTTCTTGTTTTATCACTAGTTTGGTTTATAAAAAGAAAACTACAAAAAATGGAATTTAGGTTGCATCATATTATTGATCATCTTTATAATATCTTTCTTGAAAATGATGCATCGGAAAATTTTGCTCAATTGATAGAAGAAGAATTTAATAAAATGATTGGCATGAATGATGAGCATGATTGCAATGTTGTTAGTATGAATTCTTTGAATATCCAAATTGCTAGTGAGGAGTGCACTAGCCCTGATGAAAATGTCTCTTATAAGCATGTCAACTTTTGTGGAGTGCATAGAGTTTGCAAGTACACACCAAATAGGGAAGATAGATTTTGCAAGAGGCATAAGCATTTAGAAACTAAAGGGTTGCAAGAGAGGCTAGATGTTTGTGCTGAAAATTTAAATTTTCTTAGCCATCCTTGTGAACTTTGCAATGAACGTGGTCATTTAAATACCCAATGCAAATTGTTTCATGATCGAAACGTGTCCAAAGATTGTGATGACTTGATATTTTTGCACATCATAATGAACTTAGTTTACTTCTGGCCTATGAAGAAATGAAACGTATAACTAAGGATATTCTAGAATTTTCCCTTGAGAGAGTTCTTGATTTTGATCTAGAGAAAATTTATATGTTTTGTGCGGTAAATGGCATTGAGAATCCTTACATTGCCAACTATCTAAAGACAAGAAAACAAATAAAGCATGAAGAGAGTAGTAATGAAAGGGAAAATATTTCCCAATACTCTCTTAGTGTTTATGATGAATCAGGTAACGAGGAAGAGCTTGCTATCCAATCAATCTCTTCAATAAGATGCTCGGAAAAAATGATTAAACCCACACGTGAGGTGGTGAAGAAGAAAAAGAAAAGAAGGAAAAGTAGAGGTAAAAAGGTAACTGTCCCAAGTAATATTGCTCCTATCACCATTGTGCCTCATGAAAGTGAATTAAATATGTTGATGGATGATGATGATATTGAGTATGATTTTGTGATGCCTACTAGTTGTTGTGATTATTATGATTGGGAAGACAATGATGTCTCTTATGACATTAAAATTCTTTTTGGCACTTGCTTTTAAGAATATGATAATAATGTTTGCTATATTATTGGTGCCATTCATGCTATTGATAAGAATTATTATGATGATATGCAAAACCACAAGCTTGGGTATGCTATGTTTGATGAGTATGAAATGTTTGAATATTTATTTACTGAAAATAGTGCTTGTCCTAAGCTCGGGTATGCTTTGCATAATGAATATGATCCTTTGATTCCTTCTACTTTCGATAAGAAAATTTATTATGATGATAGCATGCCTCCTATTTATGATGATTACAATGATGAAAGTGGATTTGGAAGAGTGTCAACTCTAGGTATTAGTGATCCCACTATTTTGGAGGGTGTTGAATCTTATGACAATATTGATGAAAATGGACTTGGAGAGGTCATGACTTTATTTAGTGATACATCCACTATTTTGGAAGAGGTTTCAATTGACTATGATGAGAACAAAGTTGCTACTTATGATGATTATTATGATGACATGTATGCCATAAAGGGTAATAAATTTTCTATGCTTTTGGATCATGAAAATAATGATTTATGTGATGTTTGTATTGATGAATCTATTCATTATGCCACTGAAAATTATTAAGAGAGAGGAACATATGCTTCTACATATTCAATAATATCAAGTTTCCTCTCTTTATGTTCAAAGTTTTGAAGTTATGCTTGTTTTGCCTTCCTATGCTAGTTGATTCTTGTTCCCGTAAGTTGTTTGCTCACAAAATCCCTATGCATAGAAAGTGGGTTAGACTTAAATGTGCTAGTCATATGCTTCATGATGCTCTTGTTATGTTTCAATTCTTATCTTTTATGGGAGTATCATTGAACTCATCATGCCAAGCTAAAATGCATTAAAGAAAAGCGCTTGTTGGGAGACAACCCAATACTTTTACCTACTGTTTATGTGTGTTAACATTATTATGCTACTGTGGTAATCATGTTTTATTGCTTTTGTTTCAATAAAGTGCCAAGTAAAGCCTTTGGGATCATGTTGGGTGATAGTTGATTTGATCTTGGTGAAAAACAGTAACTTTTGCACTCACGAAAATAACTCTCATTTTTATTCGAATAGTGCTATTGAGTTGATTCTTTTTGAAGAAGATTAATATACAAATTTCTCACGTTTTCGTATTTTTTCATAATTTTTGGAGTAGCAGAAGTATTGTTTGAGTACAGATTACTACAGAATGTTCTGTTTTTGACATATTCTGTTTTCAATGCATAGTTTGCTCGTTTCCTTGTTTCTATGGCTTATATTGCTCAACATAAATTGTAGAAATGATATGATACAGTAGGCATTGTCTAGAAACAATTATGAATCTTGTCTTTGACAGTACCAAAAGTCAAATGGTTTGCTCTTTATCATACTAACCTATCTCACAAGGTTCCGTTAAGTTTTGTGTGATTGAAGTTTTCAAGTTTTGGGTGAGATGTCGAAATGAGGAGAATAAGGAGTGACAACACCCTAATATTGGGGATGCCCAAGGAACCCCCAAGGTAATATTCAACCAATATCCAAGCAACTAAACTTGGGGATGCCCCGGAAGGCATCCCGTCTTTCATCTCCAACATTATCGGTAACCTCACTTGGAGCTATGTTTTCATTCGTCACATGATATGAGTTTTGCTTGGAGCTTCAATTTATTTTGTTAGGATTTGCTCGATTTTATTTCGAATAATGTTTTGCATCTTTTATTTCAATAAAAGTGGCAATGCTAGCCTTTGCAATGCTTATTTTGCAAGTATACATGTTGCTGTTTCAAATCAAAAAGTTTATCGATGTTGCAAAAATTCCCTAAAAATGTCAGATTATAATAAATTGTTGAATATTTTTGAAAAATAAGATCTGATAAATTTCCTACAGTGTGGTATTTTTCTCATAATTTTTGAAGTTAGGGAAGTATGATGAATCTTCCATTCTTTATAGACTGTACTGTTCTGTCAGATTGCTGTTATGGTTGCAGTGTTTGCATATGTTATCTTGTTTGATGATTCTATCTGAGGATATTACTATTAAATATGCAGAGGCATTTATTATGCAATGTTGAATAATTATTTTAGTAATTTGCTACAGTAGAGAATGATAAGGTTTTGCATTGTTTATACTAACTTATCTCACTAGTTCTTGTTGAGTTTTGTGTGGATGAAGCTTTTGAGATTTAGGAAAAATGTGATATGAGCAGAATTAAGGAGACACAAAAGCTCCATCTTGGGGATGCCCAAGGCATCCCAACCTAATATTCCAAGAAGTCTCAAGCATCTAAGCTTGGGGATGCCCGGTAGACATCCCACCTTTTTTCTTCAAAATTATCGGTTAGTATCGGTTGAGCCTAAGTTTTTGATTCTTCACAATATGTGTGCTATTCTTGAAATGTCATTTTATTTTCATTTTGCTTGTTGCTTAATAAAATACTTAGACCTTAAGGTTTTTAAATAAAATAGAGTCCTCAAATAGTTGCTAGGGAGGCTAACTAAGCGGCATTCACATCCCGTCAACGAAGCTCTTTTCTATGGAATTGCTCTAGTACTTCACTTATATATTTTTGAGCATAGTGTGCTTTAGTATTTTTGAAGAAATTCTCTCTTGCTTCACTTAAATTAATTTGAGAGAAAGAAATATTATGCTCATGATCTTCACTTATATGTTTTTGGAGTATCTTGTCATTTACTCTTATGCTTCACTTACATCCTATGAGTGAATTGTTGAATAAATTGAATGTCATGAAGTTGAAATCATATCATGCCTAGTGGTAGCTTCAAATTGGGTTTAGAAAAAGAAATATTTTGAGGCTTGACAATCGCAATATTGGTCATACAACCAATTCACTAATAATTAGTATAAGGAAGAGAACTTTCACATGCAAATACACTATCTTGGAAATCTTTTGTGATTGTCAGCCCCCATCAAAATATTATATGCCAAAATTGTTGACGTTGGACAAGGAAGACAATGTAATGATTTATGTTTGTTCATATTCACATAGAAGTTATATTGTCATAGATCCTTCAACATGTGGTGCTTGCCCCTTATCTTTGCTAGCCAAAAATTCCGCACCAAGTAGAGATACTACTTGTGCATCCAAAAACCCTTAAACCCAAATCTTATTTTCAAGAGTCCACCATACCTACCTATGGATTGATCAAGATCCTTCAAGTAAGTTGTCATCAGTGCAAAAAGGCAATAAAATTGCTTCTAAAGTGTTAGATCATTTAGTGTAAGAGAAAATTGAGCGTTGTGCAAACTTGTGATGGTAAGGAATAAAAGCAACAGAGTGCATAATAAAGGTTGCTATCATAAGGGGCAATATAAGTGACATTCTTTTGCACTAAGGGGTTGAGCATACAAACAAATAAGCGCATGGAAACCTCTGCTTCCCTCTGCAAAGGGCATATCTTTTACTTTTATGTATTTACTTTCATGCAAGAGTCAAAGTTTTTCTCTCTATTCCTTTTTATTTTTCTCCTTTGGCAAGCATCACGTGGTGAGGAAAGATCTAGGCACATATATCCAGTTGGATATGGGTAGCATGAGTTATTATTGTTGACATCACCCAAAGGTGAATACGTTGGGAGGCGAAGTTATAAGCCCCTATCTTTCTATGTGTCCGGTTGAAAGGTTTTTCTCATGTGTATGCGGTGAGTGTTAGCAATCATAGAAGACTATATTATGGTTGAGTATGTGGAGCTCTTACTTAAACTCTGTTGAATAGGTTAAATTGAAATTTCTTGGTGACTGAGAACATAGGTCGTTCAGTTTAAAGAGAATTCATTTTTTGAACCTTAACATGTGAATTGGTTGCCACTATAACATGAGAATTCTTATGAGAAAGAATTGTTGTTATGATGCTAGAAAAAGTGATTGAAATTATCATTGATCAAACTTATGCACTTTGCTAGCATTCACACTTCATAAATTATATCTTTTATCATTTACCTACTCGAGGACAAGCAACAATTAAGCTTGGGGATGCTGATACGTCTCCAACGTATCTATAATTTATGAAGTATTCATGCTGTTATTTTATCATTCTTGGGTGTTTTACAATCATTTTATAGCAACTTTATATCATTTTTTGGTACTAACCTATTGACATAGTGCCAAGTGCCAGTTGTTGTTTTCTGCATGTTTTTTACATCTCATGAAATCAATATCAGAAGGAGTCCAAATGCCACGATGATTTACGATGATTTTTATGGACCAAAAGGAAGAAGTTGGGCCCTGGTTGCACCTGGGGGAGTCCCGAGGAGGGGACAACCCACCAGGGCGCGCCAGGAGGCCCTCGCGCGCCCTGGTGGGTTTTGCCCACCTCGGGTGCCCCCTGGAACGCCTCTTTACCCTATAAAATCCCAAATATTCCGAAACCCATTGGGGTTAACCTAGACAAAAAGATCCGCCGCCACAAGGTCTCTATATCCGCGAAAACCAATCTAGACCCTGTTCCGGCACCCTGCCGAAGGGGGAATCATCTCCGGTGGCCATCTTCATCATCCCGGCGGCCACCACGATGAGGAGGGAGTAGTCCACCCTCGGGGTTGAGGGTTTGTACCAGTAGCTATGTGTTTGATCTCTCTCTCTCTCTTGATCTATATCATGTGCTTTGTTAATATAGTCGGATCATATGATGTTTCTCCCCTCTATACTCTTGTTATTATGAATTGAATCTTTACAAAGACTTCACCCAAGTCTTCCCAAAGGTTCTACATGGCACAAACACTAATTAAAACATAAAACCACATCTAAACATAGGCTAGATGAATTATTTATTACTAAATAGGATCAAAAAGCAAAGAACAAAAATAATATTGGGTTGCCTCCCAACAAGCACTATCGTTTAACGCCCCTAGCTAGGCATGATGATTTCAATGATGCTCACATAAAAGATAAGAATTGAAACATAAAGAGAGCATCATGAAGAATATGACTACCACATTTAAGTCTAACCCACTTCCTATGTATAGGGATTTTGTGAACAAACAACTTATGGGAACAATAATCAACTAGCATAGGAAGGCAAAACAAGCATAACTTTAAAACTTTAAACACATAGAGAGGAAACTTGATATTATTGCAATTCCTACTAGCATATATTCCTCCCTCATAATAATTTTCAGTAGAATCATTAATTAAACAATATAACCATCACATAAAGCATTCTTTTCATCATCTACAAGCATAGAATTTTTATTACTCTCCACATAAGCAAAATTCTTCTCATTCAAAATAGTGGAAGTATCATAAGAGATCCAAATACTATAAATTGTTTCCATATTAAAAGAGTAATGTTCAGAAAAAGGGTAATCATAATCATGACAAGTTTTATAAATATAATCATCACTACTTTTTGTAGCATAAGTTTCATCACAATAATCATCATAAGTAGCAACTTTGTTCTCATCATAATCAATTGAAACCTCTTCCAAAATAGTAGATTCATCACTAAATAAAGTCATGACCTCTCCAAATCCACTTTCATAAATATTATAATATTCAACACCCTCCAAAATAGTTGGATCATTACTTCCTAAAGTTGACACTCTTCCAAACCCACTTTCATTAATATAACCATCATAAATAGGAGACATGCTATCATCATTATAAATTTGCACATCAAAACTTGGGAGGCTAAAATATCATCTTCATTAAACATAGCATCCCCAAGCTTGGGACAAACATTAATTTCAGAAAATATATTCTCAAATATGTCATTCTCATCAAACATAGCATCCCCAAGCTTGGGCCTTTTCATATCATAAGCATAATCACTCTCATTATTAATAGTATGGATAGCACCAATAGTATAGCAATTATCATCATCACAATGAGTAATAGGAGCAACATCACTTGGGAGGGAAACCTTTCCACCCTTGCTTCTCCGTCTTTTCTTTTTATTCTTCTCGTCATGTGTGGGTTTAACCCTCTTTTTTTAGTTCCTTATTAATGAGATTGGTTGAATAGAAAGCTCCTCCTCGTTACCTGATTCATCATAAGAAATAATAGGAGGAAATTGGGAAGTCTCTTCCCTTTCATTAGTATTCTCTTCCTCTTTTATTTGCTTTCTTTTCTTTATGTAATTGGCAATATAAGGATTTTCAATGCAATTCACTGCACAATACATAAAAATTTCTTCTAGATCAAAACAAGAACTTTATCAAGGAAAAATTCTGGCATATCTTTAGTTTTACGTTTTATTTCTTCATAACCCAGAAGCAAAGTAAGTTCATTATGATGCGCAAGGGAAATCAAGCCATCACAATTTTTAGACACAATTTGATCATGAAACAATTTCCATTGGATATTTAAATGGCCACGTTCATTGCAAAGTTCACAAGGATGGCTAACAAAATTTAAATTTTCAGCACAAACATCTAGCCTTTCTTGCAACCATTTAGTTTCTAAATACTTATGCTTCTTGCAAAATCTATCTTCCCTATTTGGCGTGTACTTGCAAACTCTATGCACTCCACAAAAGTTGACATGCTTATAAGAGACATTTTCATCATGACTAGTGCAATCATCATTAGTACTATGGATATTCAAAGAGTTCATACTAACAACATTGCAATCATGCTCATCATTTAAAGATTTAGTGCCAAACATTTTAATGCATTCTTCTTCTAGCATTTTGGCACAATTATCGGAATCCTTATTTTCATGAAATACATTAAAAAGATGAAGCATATGAGGCACCCTTAATTCCATTTTTTTTGCAGTTTTCTTTTATAAATTAAACTAGTGATAAAACAAGAAACAAAATGATTCGATTGCAAGATCTAAAGATATACCTTCAAGCATTCACCTCCCCAGAAACGGCGCCAGAAAATAGCTTGATGTCTACTACGCAACCTTCTTCTTGTAGACGTTGTTGGGCCTCCAAGTGCAGAGGCTTGTAGGACAGTAGCAAATTTCCCTCAAGTGGATGACCTAAGGTTTATCAATCCGTGGGAGGCATAGGATGAAGATGGTCTCTCTCAAACAACCCTGCAACCAAATAACAAAGAGTCTCTTGTGTCCCCAACACACCCAATCAATACAATGGTAAATTGTATAGGTGCACTAGTTCGGCGAAGAGATGGTGATACAAGTGCAACATGGATGGTAGATATCGGTTTTTGTAATCTGGAAATATAAAAACAGCAAGGTAGCAAGTGGTAAAAGTGAGCGTAAACGGTATTGCAATGCTAGGAAACAACGCCTAAGGTTCATACTTTCACTAGTGCAAGTTCTCTCAACAACAATAACATAACTGGATCATATAACTATCCCTCAACATGCAACAAAGAGTCACTCCAAAGTCACTAATAGCATAGAACAAACGAAGAGATTATTGTAGGGTAAGAAACCACCTCAAAGTTATCCTTTCCTATCGATCTATTCAAGAGTCCGTAGTAAAATAACACGAAGCTATTCTTTCCGTTCGATCTATCCTAGAGTTCATACTAGAATAACACCTTAAGACACAAATCAACCAAAACCCTAATGTCACCTAGATACTCCAATGTCACCTCAAGTATCCGTGGGCATGATTATACGATATGCACCATACAATCTCAGATTCATCTATTCAACCAACACAAAGTACTTCAAAGAGTGCCCCAAAGTTTATACTGGAGAGTCAAGACGAAAATGTGTGCCGGCCCCTATGCATAAGTTCACAAGGTGAACCCGCAACTTGATCACCAAAACATACATCAAGTAGATCACGTGAATATCCCATTGTCACCACAGATAAGCACATGCAAGGCATACATCAAGTGTTATCAAATCCTTAAAGACTCAATCCGATAAGATAACTTCAAAGGGAAAACTCAATCCATTACAAGAGAGTAGAGGGGGAGAAACATCATAAGATCCAACTATAATAGCAAAGCTCGCGATACATCAAGATCGTGCCAAATCAAGAACACGAGAGAGAGATCAAACACATAGCTACTGGTACATACCCTCAGCCCCGAGGGTGAACTACTCCCTCCTCGTCATGGAGAGCGCCGGGATGATGAAGATGGCCACCGGTGAGGGATCCCCCGCTACTAGGGAAAACCTTATACACAGAATCTTAGCAGCAGCGCGGCTCAAAAAGAGGCGCTACTGCTAATTATCATCAGCACATGCTTTCAAAACTTGCTACTGAAACGGAGTTAGCAGTAGCGCGCTTGGAGCAACCCGTGCTGCTACAAATATCGACTGACAGTGTCCGCCAACCTACATTCAGCAGCAGCGCGTTTTCTCGACCCGCGCTACTGCTAAAGTGTTAGTAGCAGCGCGCTTTTTCTGAGATCGCTGTTGCTAATTTTCAAATTGGGCACACTGTTGGTCCCAGTTAGCAGTAGCGCTTGTGTGGTAAGCGCACTGCTGCTAATTTTTTGTCAGCAGCGCGTTTTACCACCCGTGCTACTGCTAAGCCACACCAGCCCACCACCTTTCCCCACCCGCCCTCCCCTCCCCCATCTCCTCTCTTCCCTTTCCCCTACCCCCACATCTTCCCTCTCTCACTCTTCTTCTTCCTCAAGCCTTCTCCCCCATTACTCTCCCTCTCCTACCTACCTTTCTCTCTCTTCATTACTCCTAGCTAACTACACCACCTCCATTAATGCATCTCCTTTCTCTTTTTCCTCCCCCTCCACTAGTTGAAGTTGTCTCCTCCCAAATTAGCTAGCTAGGTAGATGTAGCATTTAGTTAAGTGACATATTTGCCCCCTAACTAGATCTATCTTTGTCAAGAAGAGCTTTGTGCACTTTTGATCTCCCTACATCATCATCTCCACCGTGTGCTCGATCTCAAGATAGAGGTGATTAAAATTTCATGCTTTTGCAAAATGGAAATATGTTTATGTGTGTGTGGTATGATAATTGGGAGATATGATGGAAATTGTGTGTGTGGCATGAGTTGACGCCGAATTGTGCTTTTGAGTTGCCTATGTTTTGCCGAAATGTCGATTTATTTCCGTTTCGGCGAATTCCGGGCAAACTCTAGATCTATATATGTCCTATTTTTAGGGAAGGTCATGCCGAATTTTTGTATGACTTTGATGTATGCATGCATTTTTATAATCAATTGGTTTATTATTACCGTGCAGAGTTCACGATGGTCAGTGGAACGATGGTGGACAGGTGGTTGCAGTCGGCGGTGCAGGACATGAAAGAAAATAACCGGACAGAGGTTTTATGTCCGTGTCGAAAATGCAAAGGAATAGTTTGGCTCGACCCCCATGACGATGGTCATGTCGAAGCGCACCTGCTCATGACTAGTTTCATGGATGGCTATACTCGGTGGATAATTGAAGATGAGGATGACGATGTTGAGGACACCGACGGGGCAGGCAATGATGACACGGGGCAAAACAAAGAGATAATCAATAATGGCGGCGGTGAAGAGGCCGGACATGGCGGCGGAGAAGTGGCCGGATATGGCAGAGGAGAAGGGGCCAGACATGGCAGCGGAGAGAACAACATGGACTCCACGCAGCAGAGTTCGTCAGTACTGAGTTCAATCGTGCGGGACCCTCATGTTCAAGCATTGCTTCGCAAGGAGACGAGTATTGAGAGAGCTGCTTCTAGAGAGGAGGCTAAGTTGGAACAACTGGTGGTAGACTCGAACACTCCATTGTATGATGGTTGCAATCCTGAGGTGACCCGCTTGAGTTTCACGCTCCAACTCCTAAAGACGAAGGCTAAAAACAAATGGACCGACACTAGCCTCGATGAGCATCTCAAGTACCTAAAGGATGTTCTTCTCGCGAGGAATCTTTGTCCTACTAGTGTTGATGAGGCCAAGAAGATCGTGTGCCCTCTTGATCTGCCACACGTTAGATACCATGCATGCATCAACGATTGCATAATTTATCGGAAGGAGCACGCGGAAAAAACAAGTTGTCCGGTGTGCAATGCTTCTCGATACAAGAAGGCCGGGAAGAAATGTCCCTAGAAAGTTGTATGGTACTTACCGACCACTCCCCGTCTCCAGCGGTATTTTGTAGATCCCAAGGAAGCAAAGCTAATGCGCTGGCACACGGAGAGGAAGAAGCCCGACGATGGAGATGGTCCGAAGCTGAGACACGTCAAGGATGGAAGCCAGTGGAGAGTGTTGAACAACTTCTATCGGTTTTTTGAATGTGATGCAAGGAACATCATGCTCGGCGCATGTACCAATGGCATGAATCCATTTGGCAACCAGAACACCAACCATAGCACATGGCCCGTGGTTGTATGGATGTACAACCTCCCCCCTGGTTGTGCATGAAGTCGAAGTACATTCACATGAGCATGCTTATTGAAGGGTCGTAACAACCAGGAAATAATATTAATTTGTATCTGGGGCTACTTCAAGAGGAGTTAGACACGTTATGGAAAACACTGGCCAAGACACGGGACACTAGCAAAGGCGAGTAATTCTACATGAGAGTCGCGCTGATCACGACGGTGCATGACTACCTCGGTTACGGATATGTCGCAGGCCAGGTGTGCCATGGATATTGCCGATGCACGCGGTGCATGGATGATACAACGTCTCAGCAGCTAACGTCAAGGAAAGATGGCGGGTCTAAGGAAATCGTGTACATGGGGCATCGAGGATGGCTCGAACAGGATGACTCGTGGAGAAACCGTGGAGATCTATTCAATGGTCAAGCTGAGCATCGAGGACCTCCACGTAAGCGGAGCGGTGCCGAAATCGATGAGCTGTTGAAAAACTGAAAGGAGTGCCCCGCGCCGGGAAAGACGATGAGAAAGGCGCCGGAGCCACTGCTGAAGGTATGGAAAATGAGGTCTTTGTTCTGGGACTTGGAGTACTGGCACAAACTCGATACACCTCATTGCCTTGATGAAATGCATATCTATAAGAATGTCCTTGAGAGCTTGCTCGCAACACTGATGAACCTGCCGGATAAGACCAAGGATGGGCCGAAGGCAAGAAAAGACTTGCAAGGTTTGAAAATCAGGGAAGATCTGCACATGCCGCCCCATAAAATGTCAGACGAGACAGAGACAGAGACAGAGGCACGAGAGAAGAAGGGCAAGAAAATAAAGAAAGAGGATTATTGCCCCCCTTCTTGCTTCACCTTAAGTTAGGCTGAGATCGATCAATTCTTTAAGTGCCTTACCGGAGTCAAAGTTAGTTCCGGTTACTATGGCAAGATAAGCAGATATCTAGACACGGACAAGAAAAGGTTCAGCAGGATGAAGTACCATGACTATCATGTGATGATGACGCAGATACTACCTGTTGCCCTTAGAGGGGTAATGTACAAGCACATCCGTGACACGCTTATTGGTCTCTCCAACTTTTTCGACGTCATCTCTCGAAAGTCGATTAGTGTGAATCAGCTCCGTAGGCTACAGGAAGAGATCGTTGTGATACTGAATGAGCTTGAGATGTACTTCCCGCCCGAGTTCTTTGACGTGATGGTGCATCTGTGTGTCCATATTGTGGATGACATAATAGACCTGGGGCCGTCATTCCTGCACAACATGATGCCGTTTGAGAGGATGAATGGGGTCATCAAAGGATTCGTACATAACATGTCCCGTCCGGATGGAAGCATCCTCTAGGGCTATGTGACACAAGAGTGCATCTCTTTCTACGAGAATTTTCGATATGGCGCAGACCAGCCGCCTGGTGTTAGTGTTGGTTTGCCCATTAACAAGCACGATGGGAGGCTCGAAGGAGAAGGTCACTGCAACGGTCGCAAGGAACTGCACGTGGCATACTCACATCGATGCAGCGACTTTGACAGAGCAAACTTGGTAGTGCTACAACACCTAGACGAGGTAGATCCTTTCGTGGCATTGCACAAAGAAATTATCGCAAAGAAGTATCGTGACCGGGGGGTATGCAGGATGGACGCCGAAGTTACTAGAGAGCACAACTCCACTTTCCTGCATTGGTTCAAAGAGCATATTATTGCTAATCCCCCGGAAGAGGGCTCTAAGGACAGATTGCTCATATACGCCTTAGCACATGGCCCCTCACCCAACCTCGTAACCTATCAGGCATATGATATCAACGGATAGACGTTCTACACGGAGGCCAAAGATATGGACAGTGATGATCAGAACTCAGGGGTGACGATGGAATGCATGACCGGCAGTGACAACGGCACAACTGAACGCTTTTATGGAGGGTCAAGGATATCTGGGAGCTTGACTACTCTGGACTGCACAACACGATGATGTTCCGTGTCAGATGGGCTAAGAATGTCGAAAGAGAAAGCCGGATTTTCACTACCATGACTATACCCGACGCCAAGAGCGCTACCGTGAACGCTATCGCAAAAAACGAGCCATGGGTACACGCTAAGCACGTGACACAATGCTTCTTCATAACCGACCCGCGCAATCCCAGCCGTGTTGTCGTGAGGAGAGGCAAAAGGAACATCATGGGAATGGATGGAGTCGCCAACGAGGAAGACTACGGTCAGTACGGCAACCCAATGAGGGAAGATGACGATGATGATGAAGTATATGTCAAAAGAAGAATTAATACTACATTACCTAAGAAAAATCGTACTCCATGGAAAATGCGAAGTCACAATGAGGGGCTCAATTATTCTTCAACGAACAAGAAGGGAAAGAAGCTAACTCAAAAACGAAAACGTCAACGCTGAGGAACCATATGTTATCGGTCAAATGATGTAATATATATATATATATATATATATATATGTTCCTATTTTGTATACACACTTAGCCATTATTATGCATGGGTCCAATGATGTAATATATAGGTTCCTATTTTGCATACACACTTAGCCATTATTATGCATGGGTCCAATGATGTAATATATATCGCCTTCCCTTCGCCCCCAAGCCAGCCCTCGCCCCCGACCCCGGCGCTCGCCCCCGACCCTGACGCGCCACGCCTCCCTCCTCTGCTTCCTCCCCTCCCAACCTCGGCCTCCTCGCCCCTACACCCTATGTAAACCCCCCCTCTCTCTCTGCTAGCTAGGGTTAATTAGGTTAATTAGGTTATTTATTTAGTTATGAATTTAGCTAGGTTGAATTTATATGCAAATTTAGGTAGGCTGAATTTAGGTAGGCTAAATTTATATGCAAATTTTAACTGGACATGTCATGTTTTGGACATGTCATGTTTGGAATTTGGACATGTCATTTGGACATGTGATATTTTGGTTCAATTTTGGTAAATGATCCGAGTGGCCTATGTTACGCCGGAATGTTGATTCATTTCTGTTCCGGTGAATTTCAGGCGCTCGATATGTCCATTTTTTAGCAAAGGTCATGCCGAAATTTTCCGTGAATTTTGGCATGATTTGTGCTAGATAGTAGGCATATCGAGTGCTGGCACATAGATTTCTTTTGGGATAATTAATTTGGTGCCCTTAGTTGTGTCCCACTCGGCAGGTTTACCCCTAGTTTCCGAAAACACTTGTTCCTGCCCAAACCACTTTGCTCCTCTTATGCTTTTGCCCATTGACCGTTTGACCATCACTTTGAAAACTTCATAAAAATTTCATACTAACTCAGAAAAATTCAAATAAGATATCAAAATGTTCATAAAAGCATCACCTATATGTGTATGCCATTTGCATTCATGAAAAAAGTGTTGGGCAGTCCCCATCTCAGTTTTAGCTCATATGATCTTAGCATGAACAGTAAAATCTAAAAAAAATCTAAAAAATCTAAAAAAAATTGGTGGCAAACTTTGACCAATGTTTTGAGTGCTTGCCAAGTTTCATAAGGGAATGCCATTCGTGGAAGTCACGGCAAAAAAACAAAAATCAATGCTCCAAAATTTCATTTTTTTGCCACGACTTGCACGAATGTCATTCCCTTATGAAACTTGGCAAGCACTCAAAACATTGGTCAAAGTTTGCCACCAATTTTTTTTAGAATTTTTAGATTTTTTATAGATTATACTGTTCATGCTAAGATCATATGAGCTAAAACTAAGATGGGACTGGCCAACACTTTTTTCAGGAATGCAAATGACATGCAGACATAGGTGATGCTTTTCTGAACATTTTGATATCTTATTTGAATTTTTCTGAGTTAGTATGAATTTTTTATGATGTTTTCAAAGTGATGGTCAAACGTTCAAAGGGCAAAAGCATAAGATGAGCAAAGTGGTTTGGGCAGGAACAAGTGTTTTTGGAAACTAGGGGTAAACCTGCCGAGTGTGACCGAACTAGGGGCATAAAATCAATTATCCCATTTCTTTTTTATGTCATTTCTCATTTTTTTCATACTTTTAGAAATAAACGAGGAGACTTAATCATAGGAAACATGTCGAACAATGAAGAAACTGGGCCTTCTGACCAAGATGCAGACGAGATGGATTATGAGGGTGAATAAGAGTACCTCGACTATTTGACTGCTAAGCAAGGTTTGCAGGTCGGCCTCAATGATGGTACTGACGCCGACATCGACACCGACGACGCCGGCACCGATGGCGGCACGGAGACTGATGGGGAAGGTACCAGCGGGAAGATACCGGTGAGGAAGGTACCGGCGCCGATGCCGCTACCGAAAAGAAGAAGCATAAGAAGGAGAGGATATGAAAACCTAACAAGCTAGGGATTGGACGACTAGTGATCACAAAGATGGCACTTGGCAAGTTTGAGCCATTAGAGCCGGAAGAACCTAGCAAGTGCTATGGGAACCAAGTAGGATGCATCCTACAGGAATGCGCGAGCATCAACGACGATGACTTAAGGAGTAAAGAACATTTGACGCAGTTGCTCCTAACAAAGTTGCACAAGGGATTCAAGTTCCCTGACCGAGATGATAACATAGAACAACCGTGGGATGATCCAAAGATGAAAAACATTAACAATCACGCCATGGGCATGTTCAACAATGATTTGGCCTCCTGTAAAGGGAGGGTGAAACGAGCTATTGAGTCTGAGGAACCCCTGTCCAAGATTCTGGAGGAAAATCCGACACTTACGGAAGAGGAGTTCGAAAAGTTCAAAGACACTTGCGCTACCGAGGCAGCCAAGGCTAAGCTTGCAAAATTCAAGAGCCTTCAGCAAAGGAACACGGGAAAGCATCGCCTCGGAAGCCGTGGCTACCTCGGTAAAAGGCCCATATGGGATAAGGAGGACGCGGAACGTGAAGCCGCGGGTCTCCCAGACCCCTTCGCAAAGTTCACCAACCCCTTGGAGCGTGACTTCATCAGGGCCCGCTACAAGTGGGACAAGGAAAAAAAGGTTTTTTACACGGACCAGACCACGAGGAAATTGATTAGACTACAGGTAATTATTCTTTTAGCACCTTACATTTAGCTCCATATCTAGTCGACTACACATTCCTAAATGGATCATGCTCCTTCTACAGGAGAAGCAACACCAGCTTGCAGCTGAAAGCCCTACTTCTCCGGTGAGGCCCAAGTGGGACACCCCTCTCAACCGGGCCTTGAACGAACTTAAGGGACTCCCTTTAGGCCAGCGGCCGCAATATGGTCGTGTGCACGACGCTGGAGACGGCGCCACGTGGAAGGTGTTTTACAAGGAGGGCCCAGAGGCCAAGAAGCAGAAAAAGAATTTTAGTCAGGCGGACATCGACGCAAAGGTGAAGCTTGCGGTCGAGAAAAAAGCAGCCGAGGACGCGGAGAAAACAGCTGAGGAGAAAAATGAGTTGCTACAGCAGGCAGTCAATGCAGCTGTAACTGCCTGCAGAAATGATTTTGCTACTAACTTGGTTCCAGCTATCATCAACTGGACGAAGGAAAATCCAGACAAGACGGTACATGATTTCCCGATGCCCAGTTTCATCGGGAACAACTCCATGAACAACAACAACACCGCACCATCACTTGCTCACGCAACCGGACCTCCTCTCGTAGTCGCTCCCGCTCATAGCAGCCCGTCCTCCGTCTCTGGCATGCGCTGTGGGCCTTCCTCTTTGGCTGAGCTCGACGATGTCACGGTAATTACATGTCGCACCAACATACATATATATATATAATATTCCATTTTCGTTGCCTTTCGGATGTTTCACGCCATAGACATATGTGTTTGCAGGGCGAAGAAACCTCGTGCACCATACTCTACTTGATCAAAGGCCAGAAGGTAGACGTGGGAAAGTGGATGATATTAAACCCCTTGAAATCAATGTTCCACAACCAGCTGATCCCCGATGGGCACTTCAGGGTTAGCTTGTCCAGTGTGAACTCGGGGCACGAGGCTTTGCCTCCTCCAGTACAGCATGTGGGAGAGGATGACGAGACCCTGCCATGGATTGGAAGCTGCAAGGGTTGGGTGCTGCTATGGCCGAAGAATCTTATTCGTCTGGAGCCGGCCGAGAGCACAACAATAACCACACATCAACAAGCATGTGCGGAGACCACCACCCCGCCTACGCAATTACCAGCTCCTGTAGTGCCGGGTGAGAGCGGTGAACGACGTGATGAAGGGGGTGCAATAGTACTGGCTAATGTAATCGGTCCTATAGAACAGAAAATGGATGATGAGACAGAGGTCGACCCTATGGGTTTCCTCAATACAAACGCGTATGACTGTGACAAAGATATGATGAGTCAACCATATGACGAATCGGGCTATCAGCATGCTAATGAGGATATGGATGATATGCCCGTGCAGGAAGGTCGTTGGAAGGATTGCAAAAAGTCTCTCTTCATGAATTCCTCACAGGACAAGCCTGAAGATGTCGCCTCAACACAGGCTCAACTAGCCGGGGGTCATATAGTGCTTAGCCCGGGAACCCTGGGGCAGGGGTTAAGGAAGGGTCTGGAAGGTGTGCCCAAGAAAAAGGAGAGGAAGAGATCGGGGAAGATAACTGCCTTCAAACAAGCCAGAGCACATAATAGCCAGACGATGGATTCTGAAGAGCGTGTACCCGTGAAAGGTGCGGCCATGTTCCATCTCATGGGCGAGCCTATGCTACCACCGAAACCGCTGGAGGAACTTGAGGGAGTCCTGGATAAGGGGGTATCCGGACAGCCGGAGTATATACATCGTCCGGACTAATAGAAGCGTCAATATGCAAGACTCAAGACTTCGGCTCGTGTCCGCATGTGACTCTCCTTTGTGTGGAAGACAAGCTTGGCGATCCGGATATTATGTTTCCTTCCTTGTAACTGACTCCATGTAAACCCTAGCTCTCTGGTGTCTATATAAACTGGAGAGGATGGTCCTTAGAAGGCCCATCACATTTAGAATCATACCATCATAGGCTAGCTCTTAGGGTTTAGCCTCTACGATCTCGTGGTAGATCTACTCTTGTATTCCACATATTTTCAATATTAATCAAGCAGGAAGTAGGGTTTTACCTCCATCGAGAGGGCCCGAACCTGGGTAAACAACGTGTCTCTTGCTTCCTGTTACCATCAGCCTAAGACGCACAGATCGGGACCCACTACCCGAGATCCACCGGTTTTGACACCGACATTGGTGCTTTCATTGAGAGTTCCTCTGTGTCATCGCTTCGAGGCTTGATGGCGTCTTCAATCATCAACAACACGGTCCAGGGTGAGACTTTTCTCCCTGGATAGATCTTTGTGTTCAGCGGATTCGCACTGCGGGCCAATTCGCTTGGCCAGTTGGAGCAGATTAACAGCTTCGCCCCTGGCCACCAGATCAGGTTCGGAAACTTGAACTACATTGCAGATATCCGCGGAGACTTGATCTTCGGCAGATCCGAGCCTGCGCCAGGAACGCCGGACAGTCACGACGAGGACGGCCTAGACCTGCAGTCGGACAATGCTCGAGACATCATCCCCGAAGCAGCCCCGGATCTACATCTAGGGCAGGTTGCGTTGCTATGGACGGAGGGCTGGACCCCACCCCGCGGGCCGCACACTCATCGGCGGTGGAGCCGAACACAGGTCCCACCTCTGTGGAGGCCTGTTACCATGGGCCCCCGGACTCATATCCGGCTGTTGGTCCCGGTCCGCACGCTCTTGAGCCAGCCGAGCCAGGTTGGGCTTCGATAATGGAGTTTACAGCTGCGGACATCTTTCAGCACTCGCCCTTTGGCAACATGCTAAACTTAGTAAGGTCTCTCTCTTTGTCAGGAGACTCTGGGCCGAACTATGTCCGGCCCGAGTGGGAAGCAGGCGACGAAGGAATTCGATGCCCACCCGCCACCCACTTCATTGCCACGATCGAAGATTTAACCGACGTGCATGACTTCGACTCTGAAGACATCGACGGTATGGACGACGATGCAGGAGAAGCTCCAAAATCACTGGGGCGCGGGACTACTACCTTGTCCCACGATATATACATGGTAAATACGCCCAATAAGGACGACAGCGATAACCCGGAAGATAAAACACCCGGGCAAAAGCCAAAAAGGCGGCGCAGACGCCGCTCAAAGTCCAGCAATGGCAAAAATAGCGACAAGAGCGCAAGAAGGGCTGATATACCCGCAAACTCCGAAAGCAATAATGACCACATGGACCCAGCGATGGAGTAGGACGAGCCAGGTCACGCCAAATCAAGTTCGGAGCAAATACCCGATCACAATGATCCGAAGGGACGAGCTCATGATGCCGCCCCAGAACAGGAAGACAGTCCGGATGACGATGCATTCATCATCTCGAACGAACAAGTGGAACGAGACAACCACCACAGAAAGCTTATGGCCACCGCAAGAAGTCTAAAAAAGCAGAAGCAACGGCTCAAAGCCGCACAGGAAAAGCTCAGCCGAAGATGGAATAAAGTGCTAGACACTGAAGAAAGATATGGCAATGAGTGCCATACGAAAAGCTATCCGAAGCGCAAGCTACTGCCAGAATTCGACAACGCGGTCGTTCCACCAAAAGAAAATTCGACCACGAAACCAGACGTACCGCTTCACAACCATAACAGAGCGGCTGCAGACACTGCGCATGATCCACGCGAGCATCCGGATAAGAAGGCCGGCGCAGCTAGGTCCATATATGGATCTAGAAGACACACCCCAGCGAAGGACTTTGGTCACCCAAATGCTCATACAAGCCAGATACCAGTTCGGAATCAACCCCGGACACAACAAAAGCCGACTGCATGCCACAATGCACCCAGATACAGAGGGGTTGCTCACCCTCTGTGCTTCATAGATGAAGTACTGGACCGTGAATTCCCACAAGGCTTTAAACCTGTGAACACAGAGGCATACAACGGCACGACAGACCTAGGGTCTGGATCGAGGATTTTATCCTGCATATTGACATGGCCCGTGGGGATAACCTCCACGCCATCAAATACCTTCCCCTCAAGTTGAAGGGACCAGCTTGACACTGGTTGAAAAGCCTCCCCTAGAACTCAATTGGGAGTTGGGAGGAACTCGAAGACGCTTTCAGAGCCAATTTTCAAGGGACTTATGTCTGGCCTCCGGATGCAGACGATCTAAGTCACATAATCCAACAGCTCGGAGAGTCCGCCCGCAAGCTTTGGAACAGATTCCTCACTAAGAAGAATCAAATTGTCGACTGTCCGGACGCTGAAGCCTTAGCGGCTTTCAAACACAGCATCTGTGATGAATGGCTCGCCCAAAACCTCGGCCAAGAAAAGCCAAGGACAATGGCAGCCTTAACAAGCCTTATGACCCGCTTTTACGTGGGTGAGGATAGCTGGCTGGCCCGTAAAGGCACCAGCGACCCCAGCACATCCGAACTAAGGGATGGCAACGGGAAGCCACGGCGTAATAAAAACAAACGCCAAAACAAGGAAGAGAGCCCGGACAACACGACGGTCAATGCCGGATTCAGGGGCTCTCGACCTGATCAGCAAAAGAAGTCATTCAAAGGTAGTAAAGATGGACCGTCCGGTCTGAACAGAGTCCTGGACAGGCTATGCCAAATTCATGGCACCCCAAAGAAACCTACAAACCACACCCATAGAGAGTGTTGGGTCTTCAAGTAGGCCAGCAAATTAAATGCCGACCACAAGGGAAGGGGCACACCAAGCGAAGACGAGGATGAACCTCACCAGCCGAACACTGGGGGACAGAAAAAATTCCCGCTAGAGGTTAAAACAGTAAACATGATCCACACGACTCACACATCCACGAGAAGGCATGAACGTGCGCCCATAGAAGCGCACAATGTAGAGCCCGTCGTACCCACATCTCACTACTGGATGTCTGGTCCGATCTCTTTCGATCACATGGACGGCCGAACTACAATTCGGCGAGGAGGATCACAGGCCTTGGTGCTTGACCCGATAATCAACGGATACCGTCTCACCCGTGTCCTTATGGACGGAGGCAGTGGTCTCAATTTAATATACGAAGACACTGTCCGCAAAATGGGGATAGACCCATCCAGAATTAAACAAAGCAACACCACTTTTGAAGGGGTGATACCAGGCATTGCAGCCTGCGCCAGGGGCTCCGTCGTGCTGGAAGTAACATTCGGCTCCCCAGGCAACTCCAGAAGTGAAGAGCTGCTCTTCACTGTTGCACCCTTCCAAAGCAGCTATCACGCATTTCTAGGAAGAACGGCCTTCGCCCGCTTCAACGCATTGCCACACCATGGCCACCCTACAATCAAGATGCCCGGTCCCCGTGGCGTCATCACCGTTAGCGGAATCATAGGGCGCCCTTCACGCGCAAAGGAATACGCGACGGCCCTGGCGGCCGGACTAGAAGTGGCCTCTGGTATTAGAAAACATGGTTGGTCATCACGACCACAGACACGGTTAGACGAGTCCGGTAGCCCGGATAAAATTCAAATAGGGCACTGTATATGTAATCCCATAATGGAAACCAGGGGCCGTCTATATTTAATACAACCCCACGCTTGGCTCGACCTTATTGGCAAGCCAACAGCTTACACTTTTATTACTAATCGCAAACTTACGTTGCACCCTCCTATGAGTTTTTCTTTTTTTACAGACAACATTCGCGCGATACCCTTCCAGGATACGGCACAATGGAGACAAAGGCGCAGATGTGCAACAGGGCCCCGTGCAACAGGTTTCTTTTTAGATTAAGCCCCTGTGTAAACCTTTTCTACTGCCTCTTGTTGTTTAAACCATCCCATGGGTTCTATACCCACACAGGATACTGTCGTTTTTGGCATTCGGCCACGGCAGACTAAATTGCACGTACCTAGAAATAAAGGGCTTAAAATAGGCTCTTGTCATCCTATCTTCTTTTACAAAAGACCGAACACCCTCGGGAGTGTTAGGCATTACGAGTTTGGCCGTATATGCATCAGCTTCGAATCATGTCTTTGGTCAAATGTTGGGATTGCCCGGCTCTTGGGTTTGACGCCTTACGTTCCGCTATCATCCCGCTAAGGCAAGCCAAAGGAGAACTACTGCGATTGTGCCCTGGTTATTACGGATAAGCGCCTGAGTAGAGAAAGCCGAAAACTGACCGTCATGATACAGCGAGAGACTGTTCAACCACTCGAAGATTCACCGGAATGCCTAAAGATTCCTCCGCCTTAACGAAGGGTCGTTTCCTGGCCATGTACACACACGCCCATATTCGGATGCACATGAAGGTACCAGGGGCTACATAGTAGCCCCACCATTATACTCCCATGGCTAAGCGAAAGTGTTACAGCTATATAGTCTAGTTGCCTAGTTCGATGTGCGATCACCTCCTTAATGGACCAAGACGTTGGATCAAGTGTGATTAAGCATATTTTTTGTGAACACCCCCGCATTATATGCGTGGGGGCTGAAGCCAACGACTGCTATCTTTCGGACTACTTATACATATAAGAACGGCCGCACAGGGGGGACAATCATACTTCCGGGCAAAAGTATAAACATAGCCTCATAATTAAACTAAGCATTGTTTTCTACAATGATTCGACTTATCACTCGAATAAAACACTCTTCGAGCACTGCGCTTCTATTAGGTGGGCACCTTCTGTGACTTGCGCCAAGTAGTGCTCGGTCGTATATTGGCCTCCCGCCGGATCCTGGATTGCTATTACAGTGGCCTCCATATTCGTCCAGTAGGCTTTAACGTGGGCTAGAGCCATCCGTGCACCCTCTATGCATGCCGACCTCCTCACGGCGTCAATCCAGGACACGGCTCCAAGGAATTTTTGCACCAAACCAAAGTAGTTGTCCGGCTTAGGCCCTTTCGGCCAAAGATGGTCTATTACAGACCGCATTGCAAGTCCGGACAGCCTGTGGAGCTCCGCCATAGTAGCCACCTTCTCATTCAGTGGCAGCGGGTGAGTGGGAGCATGGAACTGCGACCAGAAAAGCTTCTCCACTTCTTCATCGCCTTGACCCTCGAAGAACTTGACAGCGTCAGCTATACTATTCGCCAAATCCGCATATGCGCCTGCAGGACTCATGGGCCCGCCAGGGGAGCATACTTCGGATCTAAGAACTTCGTCCGCGGTAAGTACAAGCCCCCAGCCACGATTTTGTCAGCTTGTTGGAGCTCCTCCTGCATACTCCGGATCTCGGTCCGCATCTCCTTGGCGGCATTACGTGCCTTGTCCAGCTCGGCCGAACTAGCCTTATTCCCCTTTTCAATGAGTGCATACCAGTCGGCGGCATTTTTTAACTCCCCAGCCATTTCGGCCATCTTTTCCTCGCTTCGGCGATGAGCAGCCTGTTCGGCTCTCAATTCTTCAGCCGCCTTTAGGGCAACCGCATTACTAGCCCAAGCTTATTCCTTGGCTTGAGCAAGTTCCGCCCTCAGGGTCTCCACGGCAGCAGCACCATCTGCAGTGCCAACATATTGCATTAATATTATGCCTCTTTTGGCATTTTCCTATACATTATAATAAAACCAAGCACATACCCTGGGACTCCTCAAGCCGTTTATTCACCAGCGTGATATCGGCATCGATGGATCCGATTTGCCTCCTTAGTTCGGCAACTTCAACAGACTGGTCGGCTGCTGGATCCTTGTATACCTGCGCACACGTACGACGCAGCCATTAGTATATGATCCCCCGTTTGCCGCCTATGGCGGGCAACCAGAGTCTCAGGGGCTACTACCTACAGGGAGCACACCTAGCGCGTGCTTCATAACCAAAAAGTTGTGCATTTTTTACTACATACCTCAAAGCCTTTGAGCAGGCTGGTAAATGCCTCATTCAACCCGCTAGTAGCGGATGAAATCTTCGTGAGCACCATGCTCATTAAAGAGCGGTGCTCCTCTGAGAGTGCGGCTCGCTCTAGACGGCCTGTCAGTACGTCCGGCCAGACACTAAACTGCGCCGGACCCTTCTCATCGCCCCCCGTAGGAGCCAAACGCTCCAGGCTCTGAGCGGCTGACGTGTTAGTCTCCGGCTTCGGCAGATCTGGACTCCTCCGTGATGACACCTCCGTGTCACCCGCTTCATGAGGCGAAGAGTTGGGTGGAGTCTCACTCTCCATCATCTCCGGACGAAGGTCCCCCGAAGAAGAAATCTGTTGAGAAGAGCTGCTCGCCGGACTACAAAAGACAATGTCCTGGTTATGGATCTCGGAGTAACCTTACACCTTCGAATTAATAAATAACTTACGGCTCGGTGGAGGGCTGGACCGTTGGTGGGCATGACGCGGTGAGGGTGCCCGTCGCGGCAGAGCCCTCTGGTGATGTTTTCTTCCCTTGCTTGGGTGTCTCCGCCTCCAAGTCTTCGGAGGCGGCCCTCTTCTTCCCGCATGGGGAGGAGGCTTTGGCCTCCCCTTTCCTTCTACCCTCCATAGGATGGGTAGCGATTTCCTAGGTCTGGATGCGTACCGCGCGAAGTTCGGCTTCACTGCCCTTTCCTTCGCCTTTCCCCGAAGGGATTTTGCTGAGCGCCCGGCCCAGCATCTTTGCAATAGTGGGACCAGGCGAGCCTTATGGAAGTGGCGCCGGACACCTGATTCTCTCCGCCTTGTTGAGACATTCCTGGCCACGGAAGGATTTTCAGAATAATGGTTATGATAAATATAAATGGAGTATCCGGCTTCAAGGTTACTTACTTGGCCTTCTAGGCGATTGCAGCTTAGGCCCGCATCCTCGGTGGTGTGCAGACACTTTACATGTGGTCCGAAGAATAACTAGCACATCCCTTCGAGCGTCAGGCCGAAGAAGTGCTTAATAGTACGCGGACCCTCCGGATTAAACTCCCACATCCGGAGAGGCCGACGTTTGCACGGCAACATCCGCCGAACTAGCATTACCTGAATTATGCTGACAGGATTTATGTCCCTCTCGATAAGCTCTCGGATGCGATTCTGCAGTTCTGGTACATCGCCAGCAGGCCCATAATTCCGTCCCACGTCGGTCCAAGATGCCAACTGTGACGGAGGGCCTGAGCGGAACTCGGGGGCAGCTACCCACTTTGTGCCTCTGGGAGCAGTGACATAGAACCATCTCCGTTGCCATACGTCGGATACTTCCGGGAAAGAACCCTCTGGCCATGGGGCATCAGCGTTCCTGCTTATTATGGCGCCTCCGCACTCCGCATGTCACCCCTCGATCATCTTCGGCTTCACATTGAAGGTCTTTAGCCATAAGCCGAAGTGTGGATTGATGTGGAGAAAAGCCTCGCACACGATAATGAAAGACGAGATGTGGAGGATGGCGTCTGGAGCCAGATCGTGGAAATCCAAGCCATAGTAGAACATGAGCCCCCTCACAAAGGGGTCGAGGGTGAGGCCTAGGCCTCGGAGGAAGTGAGGAGTAAACACGATGCTCTCATTGGGCTCCGGCGTGGGGATGACTTGCGCTAGAGCAGGAAGCCTGTGCTGGATATCAGCGGTCAGGTATCCGACCTCCCTAAGCTTCGCAATATCCTCCTCCTGAATCGAGGAGGCCACCCACTGGCCTGCTGCGTCGGATCCGGACATACTGGAGGATCTAGGGTGTTGGAGCTTAGGTTTTGGGCGATGGAGCTTGAGGTGCGAGAATGAGCAGGAGAGGTGGAAACGAGGCGTAGGCCTTGGCCCCTTTATAAAAGGGATGAATACCAAGAGTCCTCAGCATGACCGCTTGAGACTTATCTAAAATACACGGGATCATACCAACGGTCGCCGTGGGGTCACATATGCCCATATTGATAAACGATCCCATATTAAGGGGACACGATCTCTGCTTTGGCAGGACATGCCAATAAAGCCGCCTCGCAACGCGAGTCGAGGTGGAGCAGGAGACGCCAGTTCTTGTGGGACCAGGCCACGATGCAAGGGCACGACATGCAAAGATTGCCAGCAGAGCAGATTTGTGCTAGGGTATGTGAAGATCATCTTGTAGATCCGGACACAGTCTACGTGTTCGATAACCATCTTGGATTATTCGGAGGAGGAACCCGCCTTGCAATGCCGAAGACAAGACTGCGCGCCGGACCCATCGTCATTGAAGCCTGGTTCAGGGGCTACTGAGGGAGTCCTGGATAAGGGGGTATCCGGACAACCGGACTATATACATCGTCCGGACTAATAGAAGCGTCAACATACAAGACTCAAGACTTCGGCTCGTGTCCGGATGGGACTCTCCTTTGCGTGGAAGACAAGCTTGGCGATCCGGATATTATGTTTCCTTCCTTGTAACCGACTCCATGTAAACCCTAGCTCTCCGGTGTCTATATAAACCAGAGAGGATGATCCTTAGAAGGTCGATCACATTTACAATCATACCATCATAGGCTAGCTCTTAGGGTTTAGCCTCTACGATCTCGTGGTAGATCTACTCTTGTATTCCACATATCTTCAATATTAATCAAGCAGGAAGTAGGGTTTTACCTCCATAGAGAGGGCCCGAACCTGGGTAAACATCGTGTCTCTTGCTTCCTGTTACCATCAGCCTAAGACGCACAGATCGGGACCCCCTACCCGAGATCCGCCGGTTTTGACACCAACAGCACTATCAGGGGATCTCAGGAGACTGCACGACCATGTGCTGTCGACTGAGAAAAGCCTACTAGCCTCAAAGGATCCAGGATATCCGACATACGCGGCTCGTGTGCCTGAGGGGAAGTGCTACGTCGACACACGGCCTGCGGAGGTGTTCTTCCTGCGGTTTGACCATATCTTTGAGATGTTTCTGACAAGGCGGCTCAATTTTACAATTGTCTGCCTTTTTGCGCTACATATGAGCTTCGTCATGAAGAGTGAAGAAGTCTCACAAATCTGTATGGTGGATCCGTACTACATGCACGAGTCTTTCTTGAGTCTCGGCGACTTTGAGCGTGAAACTGCTAGGGACTACCTCCAAAACTTCATGGTACAAAATAAGGACCACGAAATTGTCCTCGTGCCTTATCATCCAAAGTAAGTCAGTTCCGGACAACCCTTTCGTACATTTCAATCATTCCTTCTCGCTCATATGGAGAATAATTTGAGGTGTCTTTTCCCCGCAGCAACGGGCGCGCCGTCCTTATCATTCTTTACCCGTAAGTCTCCCACGCCATGTGTTTTGACCCTTCCAGAGACTACGAGAAAAAGGACTACACCCACATAATGAAAAATCTAGATGATGCTCTCCAAGGATTTAGCATTAGAGGTGGCCACATGCAGATCAGGAAATAAAGAAACAAGAAGATGGGTTTCGCGCATAAAACTAACTTCTCCTGCATCCATGTCCCAAAACCAAGCAATAAGGATGGATTCTACTTCGTCCATCTCATGATTCAGTTCAACAAGGATCACAAAAAGCTTCGCATGACAAGAAGAAATGATGATCATATCTAGAAGTGGCTAGAATCTCATGGAGAAGCGGATTATAAACTTAGAGATGACTTCTTCCGCATCCAAAGGGACATTGCAACGATCATCATGAAAGAAGTCGTCGATGAGAAGGGGATGTTCCACCACGGCCCTATATCGCGAGCTGATGTCCGAACTCGCATAGGCATGCAACGTCTTCACGCTGTTCAAGAAGCTAGGGTCCATCCTTGATGATACGGAAGGATGGAACTTCTAGTGATTTATGATGTCGATGATGATGATATGTGTCGGTTCAACTTGTATACTTTTTGTACCGATGAAACTTTGTGATGTCCACGGTCCCTGCCGAACTTGCGTAACGCTTCTTTGTTAGTTTGCGTACGATGACCTGCGTACCTCTAGTTAATTAGTTTGCGTACTGTATGTTGCATCTAGTTGCTAACCATTTCTTTTTCGTGTTGCTCTTGTATATTTTGTTGCATATGATTGTACATCCTCTTCATGAAGACGCATCTCTAACAGGTACCTAGTTTATTGATGGCGAGATGGAAGTGCTATGTCGTGTACAAAGGGAAGGTTCCGGTGGTGTACAACGAGTGGCATGAGTGTCAAGCGCAAGTGAATGGGTTCTCAGGTGCCAGCCATAAAGGCTTCAAAAGCACACAAGAAGGAGAAGCTAGTTACTTGAGGTTCAGCTAGCGTGAGAGAGGACTCGTAACCGCCACCTCATGTAATGCATGGTTCCGCTCTCACTCATAGTGATAGCTCTTCTCGCGTATACCTTTGTTTAGATGGATGACGTTGTAGTTGCAAGTATTCGAGACTTGCATGTATTGCTATTTTTGAGATGATGACAAGATACCACTTTGTGTTGGATGATGATTATGAGGAGACTATTTGTATGTATATGCTATGATTACATTTGTGGTCTCGCAAGCATTTGTATGTGTATCATGATGACATTTGTATGTGCTAAAGATTCTTCTCTAAAGCCTGTTCAAATACAAAACAAATATGCAGAAAAAAACAAAAAACTACTAAAATTAGCAGTAGCGAGTGGAGAAAAGTTAGCAGCAGCGCGATAGTATCAGTAGCGCACACTAGGGAAGCGCGCTATAGCTATTAGCAGTAGCGAGCTCCCGGTAAGAACGTTGCTGCTACACTTGTATATCAGTAGCGTGGGCGTGCACGCGCTGCTGCTACGAGTTAGCTGTAGTGCCTTATTAGTAGTGCCGCCCCACGCGCTACTGATATACCTAGAACTCGCGCTGCTGCTAGGCTTTTCCCTAGTAGTGCCCCCTCCGGCAGGGTGCCGAAACAGGGTCCTGATTGGTTTTTGGTGGCTACAGAGGCTTGCGACGGCGGAACTCTTGATCTATTGTGCTCTTGGATGTTTTCAGGGTGAGTATATATAGGCGAAATAAGTCAGTCAGTGGAGCCACAAGGGGCCCACGAGGGTGGGAGCACGCCCTGGACCCTCATGGCCACCTTGTTGCTTCCCTGACGTCCACTCCAAGTCTCCTGGATTGCGTTTGTTCCAAAAACGATTCTCCCGAAGGTTTCATTCCGTTTGGGCTCCGTTTGATATTCCTTTTCTGCGAAACACTTAAATAGGCAAAAAAAAATAGCAACTTGGACTGGGCCTCTGGTTAATAGGTTAGTCCCAAAAATAATATAAAAGTGTATAGTAAAGCCCATTAAACATCCAAAATATGTAATATAATAGCATGGAACAATCAAAAATTATAGATACGTTGGAGACGTATCACCCCTGGTGACCGTGCCCACAGCCATAGCCACGAGAGGCAAAGTTGGCAGAGGACTATCTGATGTTGGTGCCGTGGAGGAGGCTGAGGCGGGCGTCAAAGCTCAGGAGCTGGCTATAGAGCTCCTGGACGGGGATGGGTTCAACCCGAGCAGCAAGAGCCAAGACAACAGGATTATACTACATGTCTAGCCTGGCAAGAATCTTGAACACGATCTTCGGATCAGAGAGCGCGGTGGCGGTGTAGGCAACCTCATCGGTGAGACTTTTAATCTTTCCAAGATATTCAGCCATAGTCATATTACCTTTTTGAAGGTTTGTCAGCTTGATGCAGGTCTTGATCGCTTGAGCTTGACTCTGGGAAGCAACCATGGCGTGGATTATGCTCCATACTTCGGCCGGCGTCTGGAGCATGGAGACCTACGCAAGGATGTCGCGGGATATGGAGCCCATCAAGTAGCCTTGGTGTTGTTGCTGTTGTGCGTACTAGAGGGATCGTGCAAAGTTGGCAACCGGTTCGTCTTTGCCGTCCTTGGTGATGGTGAGGGTGGCCGGCGGTGCTGGCCTCTTCGTGTCGAGATGATGCTCCATCTGTGCCGCCCTTGATCTGGGGTAGAACGATAGGCTTCCATAGCAGGAAATTTCCCCTCGTCAGCTTCTCTTGGGGTGGCGATCTGAGAAACGAATTGTTGGAGCTGGATGATGGGGCAAAGCTGGAGGATGAGTCAGTGGTGAGCGCACCCATGGTGTTGGGCGTCATGGCGGCGGAGGTGGTACACATGATCTCAGTTGGGGAAGGTAGCTGAAAGTGCAACTATCCCTGGGTGGTTTTGGTAATTCCTAACAACATATAGCTCATTGACCTAATGTTATTTCAAGATAAATATTTCAGGAAAGCTCAATGTTTGGCATGGCATGGATGAGAAACATGGACCCCTCAAAATGCTAAGGACAAAAGGATTGCATCAAGCTCAAAGCACAAGACTCTACATTTTACTTTTAGTGATCCAAGATCACATTGAGTACATAGGAAAGCCAATACTATTAAGAGGGGATGAGGTGTTGCTTAATGGCTTACTTGCTCAAAGTGCTTAGTGATATGCTCCAAAGCCCTCAACTACTTTCTCACATCCACATATGTCCCAAACCAAAAGTCAAACTCGGCCCCACCGAAACTTTCTATCCGACGCCACCGAGTTCAGTTGACATAGCCACTGCCAGAAGCCCTAGTCTTTTCGGTCTCACTGATAGGGATCTCGGTCTCACCGAGATGGGATTGTAATCTCTCTATTTCCCTTCGTACCGTTTCGGTCAAACCGAGATGAGTGATCGTTCCCACCGAGATTGCAATGCAAACTCTCTGTTTCCCTTTCGTAACATTTCGGTCCAACTGAGATGAGCGAATCGGTCCCACCGAGTTTGCCTGACCAACTCTCTAGTTAGCTTATTACCAAAATCGGTCTCACCGAGTTTGTGTAATCGGTCTCACCAAGATTACGTTATGCCCTAACCCTAACGATATCGGTCCCATCGAGTTGACATGTCGGTCCCGCCGAAATACCTAACGGTCACATTATGAACTAAATCGGTGTAACCGAGTTTATCGATTCGGTCCCACCGAGTTTGGTAAGTTGTGTGTAACTATTAGATTTTGTGTGGAGGCTATATATACCCCTCCACCCACTCTTCATTCATGGAGAGAGCCATCAGAACATGCCTACACTTCCAACATACATTTTCTGAGAGAGAACCACCTACACTTGTGTTGAGATCAAGATATTCCATTCCTACCACATAAATCTTGATCTCTAGCCTTCCCCAAGTTGCTTTCCACTCAAATCTTCTTTCCACCAAATCCATATCCTGTGAGAGAGAGTTGAGTGTTGGGGAGACTATCATTTGAAGCAGAAGAGCAAGGAGTTCATCATCAACACACCATCTATTACCTTTTGGAGAGGGGTGTCTCCTAGATTGGTTAGGTGTCACTTGGGAGCCTCTATCAAGATTGTGGAGTTGAACCAAGGAGTTTGTAAGGGCAAGGAGATCGCCTACTTCGTGAAAATCTACCCTAGTGAGGCAAGTCCTTCATGGGCGACAACCATGGTGGGATAGACAAGGTTGCTTCTTCGTGGACCCTTCGTGGGTGGAGCCTTCCGTGGACTCGCGCAGTTGTTACCCTTCGTGGAGGTTGAAGTCTCCATCAACGTGGATGTACGATAGCACCACCTATCGGAACCATGACAAAAACATCTGTTTCTCCTATTGCGTTTGCACTCTCCAACCCCCCCCCCCTTTACATTCTTGCAAGTTGCATGCTTTACTTTCCGCTGCTTATATACTCATTGCATGCTTGCTTGAATTGTGTTAAGATTGCTTGACTTGTGCTAAGTTGTTAAAATCTGCCAAGAACTAAAATTGGGAAAAGGCTAGATTTTTATTTGGTCAAGTAGTCTAATCACCCCCTCTCTAGACATTCTTTCGATCCTACAATTGGTATCAGAGCTTTGGTCTCCATTTGCTTTGATTTCCATAGCTTTTGGTGGTCATAGCCTTTGTTTCACAACCTAGGAGAATATGGCGTCTAGCGAGGGAAATTATCACCATAGAGGTCCTTACTTTGATGGTACTAATTTTGCTAGTTGGAAGCATAAGATGAAAATGCATATTCTTGGACATAACCCCGCCATTTGGGCTATTGTGTGTGTTGGCTTGCAAGGTGAATTCTTTGATGGGAGAGAACCGAACCGTGAAGCTACCGCAAAAGAGTTGAAGTTGCTGCAATACAATTCTCAAGCTTGTGATATTCTGTTCAACAGATTGTGCCCCGAAGAATTCAACAAAATCAGCCGTCTTGAGAATGCAAAGGAAATCTGGGATACTTTGATTGACATGCATGAAGGTACCGAATCCGTCAAGGAATCCAAATTGGATGTGCTTAAAAGTCAACTTGACAAGTTCAAAATGAAGGATGGTGAAGGCGTCGCTGAAATGTACTCTAGGCTTGCTCTCATCACAAATGAGATTGCCGGCTTAGGAAGTGAAGAGATGACCGAAAAATTCATCATCAAGAAGATCCTAAGATCCTTGGATGGAAAATATGATATTGTGTGCACATTGATCCAAATGATGCCCAATTACAAAGATCTCTAGCCAACGGAAGTCATTGGAAGAATTGTTTCTCATGAGATGTCACTCAAGGATAAGGAAGAGCTCCACAACAAGTCAAGTGGTGCTTACAAATCCTCATGTGAAGCTCCCACATCATCAAGTGAGAAACAAACCTTCAATGAAGAATTGAGCCTAATGGTGAAGAACTTCAACAAGTTCTACAAGAGTAGAAGCAAGGAAAGAAGTTCCAAGTCAAGGTCCTACAATGACAAGAGATCTTCTAGTCGTGAGCGTAATTGCTACAATTGTGGAAGACCCGGGCACTATTCCAATGAGTGCACGGCTCCCTACAAAAGAAGACAAGATTCTCCAAAAAGAAGAAGTAGAAGAGAAGAATCACCACCAAGAGAGAGGAAGAGTAGAGATGATCGTTATGAATGAAGAACAGCCTGGAGAAGACAGGATTCGGAAAGGAAGGACAAATCATCAAAGAGCTACACAAAACGAAGACATCAAGCTCATGTTGGTGAATGGGTATCGAGCTCCGACTCCGACCATCACTCCGAGAGAAGCTATCACTCCGACTCCGAATATACTCAAGATGAAGGTGTTGCCGGTCTAGCACTTGTGTCAACCAACTTCTACGACATATTTGACTCACCAAATGAAGGAATTGGAAGATGCTTCATGGATAAAGGCCCAAAGGTATCACCCCCCAAGTATGTTGATTTCAATAGTGATGAAGATGACTTGTTAGATGATGATGATTTACTTGTTGACAACTCTAGTGATGAATACTATGATGAAACGTCAATTAGTCATGCTAATCAAGATAAACCGAACGACGATGATGAGGAGAAGATTGAGCGCCTAACTAAAGAACTAAACACTCTTAAGTTAGCTCATGAAACTATCTTGGAAGATCATCAAGAACTTTTAAAGACTCATGACAAGTTACACTTTGAAAAGCTCAACCTTGAGCAAGAGCATGATTTTTTAAAGGCAATCAATGATGATCTTCGCAAGAGAATTTCTTCTTACATTGGCAAGCGTTTACTCTTATCTACTTACATGCCACAAGTCAAGTCTAGTAAAAAGAACAAGAAAGATTCTCCTTCTAGTAGTAACAATAATCATGCTAAATCCAATGTTGTTGCTTCTAGTAGTTCTCTTGATTCCACTAATGATTCTCTTAGCCAAGTTACACTTGAGCAAGAAAATAGCTTATTGAAGGGAATTATAGAGAGAGGTATTTACAAGAGCCTTGCCGGAAGTAAGCAATTCGAGGAGATTGTACGCAAGCAAGGAAGGCACCGGAAGAATCAAGGTGTTGGTTTTGAACGAAAGTTCAATGCCAATGGAGTTGAGTGGGAAGAAGATCAATACCCCAAGATGAAGTTTGTTCCTCAAGAAGAGAAGTACGATCCTACTTCTTTCAAAGGAACACAAGCTCAAGATGATCTTCCACCACAAGACCACAAGCAAAAAGGCAATGACAAGCTTCAAGAGGAGATTGATGCATTTGAAGAAGCTCCTAAGGCCTTGGTCAAGTGGGTTCCCAAGACTACATCAAGTTCTACTTCATCAAGTACGACTACAACTCCAAGGATTCCCATCAAGATGATGTGGATCCCAAAGAACAAGAACTAGAGAGTTCTTGAGGGTGACTCCGTCAACATACTTCACTCTTATCATTTTGGCAAGGACAAGTGCAAACAACTTCCATATCTTGCACTAATCCAAGGAGTCACAAACCCTCTTGTTGGTAAGACGTGGAACAAGGTAACCTAATGCTTTCATGGACATCATCTTGTGTGTGCATCACTCTATGTCTATGGATACCCTTGCTTGTTCCTTGTGGGACTAACCCATGTAGGTACTGAAAGTGCAATTCACTCCAATGGATTGCTCCAAATGATCTACACTAACATTGAACATCCACATCTTCAACACCTACATGAAGTCATCATCGACAAAACCAAAGGTTAGTTCATCCCTCTTAGGGGGGATATCACATCTAGGGAGAGCTTTACTCTAAAGAATTGAGCTAGAGCAACTCTAATGGTGTGAACACAACAATGCTTTATGTAAAAGTGGTAACCCCACTTGTGCTTAAACGATGAGTATGACCTATGATCAAATGTTCTCATTTGACTCCTAAGTCAATATACTCATATATAGATGACCTAGTTATCGCCAGTTGTTTGATAGATGCTAGAATTGGTTGTGCATGCTTTATCACATATTTCATTTGCCATTTTATTGTGTGAGCATGTCATTTGCATATTTTACTCATTCGAGGACATCCACTTGTTGTTTTGTATGATTGGCTTCCTTTTATTTTGACCAAGTGGATGAACAAGAATGCCTAAGAAACTTCTATAGCTATCTATGTGTTTCTCATCTCAAACTCTATTCATGCTACATCATAAAGTTTGATCAAGTCAGATTCG
Source organism: Triticum aestivum (assembly GCF_018294505.1). NCBI lineage: Eukaryota > Viridiplantae > Streptophyta > Magnoliopsida > Poales > Poaceae > Triticum > Triticum aestivum. The sequence continues at coordinate 75,873,746 of NC_057804.1, forward strand.
AACCACTCTGTGCGAGGAGCACTCGAAGTCACCGATTTGTCATAGACTTAAACTTCCAAAACCACTTTGTGCATTTCGGTCTGACCGAGAAATCCATTTTGGTCACACCGAGTTCACTAAGTTGATCTAGGTTTTCATCTTAGTGCAACCGATTAGAACCTTTCGGTCACATCGAGTTGCAGTAACTGCTCGCAGTTTTGCATCTCGGTGCCACCGAGTTGTTCCACTCGGTCACACTGACAGGGTCAGGTTATATATACCAACGGGTCAAATTTTGGAAAATTTTCTGAAACCTTTCGCCCGCACTTAACCTGCTCTGCCTCATTGGGTCTCCTGATCGCCTTCTCACCGCTAGCGACCTCCCGCCGCTGGTCTCCACCGCCGTCAACGGCAATCTGCCCCGCTGTTGCCGCCATAGCAAGTTCACCGCCGAGTTAGGGTATGAACTTGACACTTTGTGCTATTCTTTAACTCCGATTCATAGCACATTGCATTGCCATGATTCTTGCCAAGTATAAAATCATCCTGTCCAGCTAAAATATCCAGTAGATTAGATTTGATTTGAAAATTTAGGGTTAGGTTTCCGCCGAAGTCATCTCGGACCGACTGAGTTATTGAAATCGGTCTCACCGATTTGGCTTAGGCCATTGCACATGCGGTTTTCGGTCTAACTGAGAATTGCAAATCGGTGTGACCGAGTTCGATTCTTTGTGAAACCATAGCAGTCTCGGTGCCACCAAACTGTGACTCGGTCTGACCGAGTTCACTAGTTTAGGTTCCGAAAGCTGCTTCGGATCACCGAGTTTACAAATCGGTAGCTCCGAAATTGTTTCTGTGGAAAACTAAAACTAAGTTTTGAGTCAATTGTTTTGCAAAAACCTCTGTACTTTGTGATGCTCATCTACTCTACCTCATCTACAACCTATTCATAGGGTCTGTTGACAGTTGTTTGCCTAAAGATGTCTGATCAAAGTGACAGTCAGAACAAGTCAGAGGAACAGGTTCAGTTGAGTGAGGGCACTAGTCCCTCCAGCAGCTATGATAAGGGTAGTAGGAGCACACCTAGTAACTTGCCCAAGGCAGCTACCAGGACAAGGAAGAAGAGACCATCTGATTCATAGGATGAGGACTACATTGCAGCTGAGGATGAGGCCACTTCCAACAAGAAAGTGGTGAAGAAAGAATTTGACATTGCTGCTTCAACAAAGCCAGGGATGAACAGAAAAGCTCCAGCCAAGAGAGTTCCTATGTTAAAGGTCAGAGCATCCACTCAAGAAACTTTTGGATCTGAACCCAAAGAACCAGTTGTGGCTGAGAAGAAGAGGAAAGAAAGGGTCAATATGACCATGGCCAGAGTTATTGGGAAGCCCTCCATGATGAGAGGAAGAGGATGCTGCACCAGCTCCTAAAGCTCAGAAGCTCATGGGAGATGCAATCAGATCAGGGGCTGCTCCATCTAAGCACAAAGATGCTCCCAAGGCTGCTGCTCCTAAGCCCAAGTCTACACCCAAGAGGAACACCAGGAGTATTCCAGCTGAAGAGAAGAACAAGGCCCTAGTGCCTGAAGCTGCTGAAGAAGAGGAAGATGATACACTTGTTTTGAGAAAGTTGAAGCCCAAGATCCCTGACCACAATGATGCACATCCTGTTGCAGAGAACATGAAGCTCAGAAAGGATGCAGGACTGAGAGAGTGGAGAAATGTTGACCCATATGCTGTTAGGAGGAGAACTGTTGTGGACAACAGGTTTCACACTAAGGAACAACAAGACTTTTATGAGATAATCCTACTTGACAAGAAGCCTATTGTGTATGACATGAGATGGGTTGACTGGGAGTACATCAAGAAGAATGAAGATCACTATCCAGGTGTATATGACAGCTTCAAAGCATGTGGAGTTGATACATTTGTTGCCCAGAAGCTCACCAAGTGGAATGATGAGCTGATCATGCAGTTTTACTCCACTGCCCACTTCTACCCAAATGGGAAGATCATCTAGATGTCAGAAGGTACAAGGTACCAATCCTCTATAGAAGAATGGCTCAGTTGATCAATGCCCGAGAATAAAATGAAGATGACTTGGATGTCTATGCCAATAAAAAGAAGGATCGCAACTCAATGGCTAGCATGTACAGAGAGATCCCAGATACTGCTTTGGAGACTCATAAGCTTGCATCTGTCCACTTCTTGTTGTCTGGTTTGCCTACAATCAACTGGATCCTAAGGCACACATTGCTACCAAGTCAGGTGATCACAAGATGATCAGAGGACATGCTATCAACTTGCTGCATTTTTTGATGTGCCTTAAAAGTTTAAGGTCATGAGTCTGATTGTGGAGACAATCAAGAGGACTGCAACTGAACAGAAAAGATCTTGTGGGTATGCCCCACAAATTCAGGAGCTCACCAACTCCAAGATGGGCACAGGCAAATATCTATTGGATAAGGAGCACCTGCCCATCTACCCTGACTTTGAGGACAACACTGTTGTCATGAATGAGAATGATCCATCATCAGCTCAAGCACATGAGAAGAGAGAGAAGGCAAGGGCAGAGAAAGCTGCAAAGATGCCAACAGCTGAAGAAGCATCTCAGATATTCTTGAAGAGCAAGCAAGATCAGCTAGGATATCTGATTGCCTCCACCTTTAGGATTGAGAAGGGCTTGGCCAACCTGACCCAAAACCAGGAGAGTTTGGAGAGGATCATTGAGCAGAAATTCTATGATCTTGATGTCAAGGTAACTGAGATCCAGTCAGTAGTTCAGCAACTTTAGGAGGAAGTGGAGGAGAAGAAGGGCAAATCTACTACAGATGCTTTCCATAGAGTGCCCAGGAGTTAGAGATCTGCTGCAGTGCATGTTCCAGACACAAGAGCTACTACATCTGCACCAGCAGCCACAACATCAGTACCTCCAGCTCCAGCAGCCACTCCACCAGCTCCAGCTACATCAACAGAAGCTTTCGTCCTTGGAGTCATCTATACACCACCACATGAAGACCAAGCATGAGAGTCGTTTAGCACTATGCATTTTTTATGAACTTTTTGGTAACTTGTTGCCAAAGGGGGAGAAAATGTATAGATCATGGGCTCCGAGAGAGAGTGTTGCTTTTTATCTCTCTTGTTTTTGGTTGAACTTCTTGTTTGTGTGCTTATGAGCTACTTGTTTACTTGTTTGATCATGTGTTTGATCATATGCTACACTTAATGCTTGTTGGATGATATTATCTCTTATATCCTTATATGATCATTCACTTGCTTGGTGAAGAGTGCATGCTTTTACCTTCTATCATTTTGAGCGCTCCACCAAGATGTATGTGACATGAAAGAGTAACCCATGATCCTAACACATTGTGCATTTGCAGTCCAAAGCAAATTTTAAATAATGCACAAATTTAGGGGGAGCTCTTGCTTATCACATACTTCTCAAAGCGACAATGTTTTTCAATATTATTATCATTTGTCAAAGCTTTGATCTATATGTTTTCCTCAATTACCAAAAAGGGGGAGATTGAAAGTGCAACTATCCGTGGGTGGTTTTGGTAATTCCTAACAACATATAACTCATTGAGCTAATGCTATTTCAAGATAAATATTTCAGGAAAGCTCAATGTTTGGCATGGCATGGATGAGAAACGTGGACCCCTCAAAATGCTAAGGACAAAAGAATTGGCTCAAGCTCAAAGCACAAGACTCTACATTTTACTTTTAGTGATCCAAGATCACATTGAGTCCATAGGAAAGCCAATACTATTAAGAGGGGATGAGGTGTTGCTTAATGGCTTACTTGCTCAAAGTGCTTAGTGATATGCTCCAAAGCCCTCAACTACTTTCTCACATCCACATATGTCCCAAACCAAAAGTCAAACTCGGCCCCATCGAAACTTTCTATCCGGCGCCACCGAGTTCAGTTGACATAGCCACTGCCAGAAGCCCTAGTCTTTTCGGTCTCACCGATAGGGATCTCGGTCTCACCGAGATGGGATTGTAATCTCTCTGTTTCCCTTCGTACCGTTTCGGTCAAACCGAGATGAGTGATCGTTCCCACCGAGATTGTAATGCAAACTCTCTGTTTCCCTTTCGTAACATTTCGGTCCAACTGAGATGAGCGAATCGGTCCCATCGAGTTTGCCTGACCAACTCTCTGGTTAGCTTATTACCAAAATCGGTCTCACCGAGTTTGTGTAATCGGTCTCACCAAGATTACGTTATGCCCTAACCCTAACGATATCGGTCCCACCGAGTTGACATGTCGGTCCCACCGAAATACCTAACGGTCACATTATGAACTCAATTGGTGTGACTGAGTTTATCGATTCGGTCCCACCGAGTTTGGTAAGTTGTGTGTAACGGTTAGATTTTGTGTGGAGGCTATATATATCCCTCCACCCAATCTTCATTCGTGGAGAGAGCCATCAAAACATGCCTACACTTCCAACATACATTTTCTGAGAGAGAACCACCTACACTTGTGTTGAGATCAAGATATTCCATTCCTACCACATAAATCTTGATCTCTAGCCTTCCCCAAGTTGCTTTCCACTCAAATCTTCTTTCCACCAAATCCATATCCTGTGAGAGAGAGTTGAGTGTTGGAGAGACTATCATTTGAAGCACAAGAGCAAGGAGTTCATCATCAACACACTATCTATTACTTTTTGGAGAGTGGTGTCTCCTAGATTTGTTAGGTGTCACTTGGGAGCCTCTGTCAAGATTGTGGAGTTTAACCAAGGAGTTTGTAAGGGCAAGGAGATCGCCTACTTCGTGAAGATCTACCCTAGTGAGGCAAGTCCTTCGTGGGCGATGGCCATGGTGGGATAGACAAGGTTGCTTCTTTGTGGACCCTTCGTGGGTGGAGCCCTCCGTGGGCTCGCGCAGTCGTTACCCTTCGTGGCTTGAAGTCTCCGTCAACGTGGATGTACGACAGCACCACCTATCGGAACCATGACAAAAACATATATTTCTCCTAGTGCGTTTGCACTCTCCAACCCCCCCCCCTTTACATTCTTGCAAGTTGCATGCTTTACTTTCCGCTGCTTATATACTCATTGCATGCTTGCTTGAATTGTGTTAAGATTGCTTGACTTGTGCTAAGTTGTTAAAATCTGCCAAGAACTAAAGTTGGGAAAAGGCTAGATTTTTATTTGGTCAAGTAGTCTAATCACCCCCCCCCCCTCTAGACATACTTTCGATCTTACAGTAGCGAGATGCGATCTATTTCCGATCTAATGAGGAAGAGGCTCTGTTACCATGTAAGATTATGTGGGAAGTGTTAAACCCTTCGTTTGGGCCGGATTGTATATATTGAGGATTTGCCGTGGCTTACAAGGAAGAGAGAGAGAGAGAGAGATCATCATTACAAGAGAATAATAGAAGAAGGGATAGAAGATAGATTACAATACAAACTAGTCTCCTACCCCTATACAACTTATTCTAACAGGGGCACCAGCGCGCCTGTGCCCACCCGAGCGGTCTCTGGAGCGGTCTTGACCGTCGTCCTGCTGTCGGACGTGTGTGTTCCAGGAGAGCGAGCGGCGCACGCGGGCGCCCCAACCCACGAGCGCGACCACCTTCGCACCCACGGCGCCCATTGTGGTCGTCATCATTGTCCCGCCTACCATGATGACGGTCATCACGCGCTGGCGCAGCCTGCCAGTCCCTTGGGACGATGGTGCCATTGAGGGCTTTCCTGTACCAAGTAAACTCTTGGACGTCCGACGGAGGTGGATCGTCGTCGTCCCCAACGGCCTTGGAGTGATCCTCAAGCAGGTCCATGTGGATGATGACACGATGGCGAAGCCCGCGTCGGCCACGGCGGCGGTGGCCATGGGCCGGCAGGGTGAGCCACTTCACCTTCAAGATGGCACTGGGGATTGTTGGGGAACGTTGCAGAAAATAAAAAATTTCTACGCTTCACGAATGTAAGTGCATCTAGTGCCCCTTAGTGATTTTGGTGTATTGAAGACTTATAGGTTAAGGGACTAATGCGTTTGTGAGTGTACACAGGTCTATAAGTCTATGAGGAGTTTGATATTTACAAAGAAAGTCGACCCCTAAAAATGAAGCTCTTCAACTGAAGACTTTTATATTCTCAAGACTTTCTGAAGACTTTGAAAGTGAAGAAATTGGTGTGACCTTGAAGACTTGGTATTCATTTCTGGAACATGTAGCGTGAAGACTTTTGTTTTCGTAGTTTCAATTTCTCTTTCTTGAGTCATAGGAAACACCGTACTGTTAAAGGGGGTCGAGGAAATACTAAGGAAAAATTTCCATGTGATGCTCAACTCAAAATCCTACACCAACCAATCCCTTCAAGTGAAGCCTTTGGAAATCTCATACAGTTCAGTCACTTTCTTCAGTGACAGAGATGAAGTTCTTCTGGTCACTGATGAATTTGTTCTGACTGAGGAGTTAGGAATTCGTCAGTGCGAATTACCTACACAGTGAGGAACATGATAGCCCTGAGGAATTTGAGAGTCAAATTTCCGACCGTTGCTGTGCTGCGCGCCAGCTGTCCCAAAATATCTTATCCACCTAACGGTCATATCATTGAGGGGCATTTATGTCTTATCATGTCGGGCTGCTCCCTAGGCTATAAATAGCTGCCCCCTACAACCACTAGTTGGTTGGCTGCTCCGAGAGAACTTGACACTTGTCATTTGAGAACAACCCATCCTCCGAGGACTTTGAGCGAAAATCATCAAGTGAGGAAAATCCCAAACCCAAACACCTACAAACCCCAAAGTGATTGAGCATCACTGAAGAAATTGATCATGCGTGGATCCGACGCTTGTTACCTTTGAAGACTGTGCTTCTTCCAGACGGTTAGGCATCAAGGTCTAGAGCATCCAAGAGGAATTGTGGATCGCCAAGTGACCAAGTCTGTGAAGGTTTGGAAGTCGCCTGAAGACTTACCACGAGTGATTGGACGGGATCTGTGTGATCTTAGTTCAAGGAGAATACGGTGAGGACTGGGTGTCCTGAGTTGCGTGCTCAGAGACTGGGTGTCCAGGACTGCGTGTCCTCGAGTTTAAATACTCAGCCGGTCCAACCAGACGTACAACTGAGACAGCAGTTGGAACTGGTCTACCAAATCATTGTCTTCACCAACCTACTGGTTCTATTTTCTCAACCCTTCCATTTCCTCATTACTGTGTTGAGTGTTTGTTCATATCTGTGTTTGAAGACTTTGACTGAAGACTTTCTCAATTTCCTCAGTTCAATTTCTTCAGTCTGTTTGTCTTCATCTTGTGTTATCCTGTGATTACGCTTTCTGTACTCTGTGCTTGTCTTCATTTCATCATGATGACCATGCTTGCATTCTGTTATGCTTACTTCTGAGTACTTATTCCGCTGCTAATAGTTCTTCGCTAAGGAATTTCCTCACCGACAAATTCCTCAGTGAAGAATTCATAAAAATTGCCTATTCACCCCCCTCTAGTCGACATAACGCACTTTCAATTGGTATCAGAGCAAGGTACTCCCTTGTTCTGTGTGATTTTGGTTTAACCGCCTGGAGTTTTAGTTATGTCGATCGCAGGTATGAAGAAAGTGACATGCCCTATCTTTGACGGTCATGATTATCCCAAGTGGAAGGCCATGATGAGGAAGCGCCTCATGGCAAGGGACAGCGAGCTGTGGACCGTCACTGAGATTGGTCTTACTGATCTATGCAAGTCGGCGAACGCAGATGATATTCGCAAATACACTCGACTTGACTGCATGGCGAAGGATATCATCTGTTCCTGTCTATCCAGAGACTAATTCAGGCTCATTATGCATCTTTGCAATGCAAAGCTTATCTGGGACCGAATCTCCGATGTCTATGAAGGTCATCGAACCCGTCATGATCCTTGGTTTGAGGACTTCAAGGAATCTCTCAAAACGATGACTTTCAAACCAGAATCATCATCTTCTGCATCATGTCTCATGGCAAAGGGTGTCGAGGTAACCGAATGTTCCTCATCTGAATTTAGTGACTGTGAATCTGATGATGATATTGAACCTAGCTATACCAAACTTGTTTGCATTGCCACCAAACAACAACATGCCATGGAAAAGGTTCAAAACATGCTAGATAAAAGTGATGATATGTTGGATGAAGAAATGGATCGCATTAAAGCCCTGACTGAAAATCTTCAGAGACTTCAGTCTAGGATTGATAACCTTCAAAGTCATCATAACACTCTCTTATCTGATCATGAGAAACTTTCTTATGAATTTCTTCAAAGAAAGAAAGATCTTGAGAAGCTAAGAGTGAGTTATGAAGATCTTCAAAAGGAGCGCGATTCATTACTTGCTCAACAAATCAGCACTTCTCAGGAAGAATTTGTTCCTCCATGCTTAAAGTGCATTGAACGTGAATCTGCCAATTCTTCACCTAAATGTTCAAATGCTTCAACTGTTACAAATTCTTCACCTGCCTCTGCTATCACTAATTCCTCATCTGAGGACATTGCTAGTATCACTGACGATGCAGGGCTAAAGGAACTGTACACGACAGGCATGTACAAAAGCCTCAAAGGGCATCAGATTCTCTGTGATGTGCTCAAAAAGCAGATCCTCAACAGAAACCCTAGGAAAGAGGGTATTGCCTTTGAGAGGAAACTTAATGTTGATGGAACATATTGGAAGCCTGAGCAGTACCCCAAAACCTCATGGGTTGCTGCAAAGGGACCTCTAGTTGATCCATCCATGTTATCTGTCTTTACATGTGAATCTCCTCATTCTTCTGATGAGTCATTTGACTCCAACTATAAACTGTTCAAAAATCAGAATGGTGAAGTATTTGCTAGATATGTTGGGACTAACTGCAGGAACGGTTCCCCTATGAAGAAAATCTGGGTTCCCAAAAGTTATGTTGAAAGTCTTCAGGTGAATGTCCTCATGACACTACCTATGAAGAATGGGAACCCCAGAACAAACTCTTCATATGGATCCAAGTCCTCATATGGACCAAATTCCTCATGTGGATCAAATTCCTCAAATGGATCAAAGTCCTCATATGACTATCATCGTGCTAACAACTCTTTTTCGCAGGGTAGAGCTAAGGGCTACGAATATGCACATTATTCTTCAAATCATTATGTTCATAAGTCCTCGAAGAATTTCTCTGCTTATTCATATGCTTACCCTAACCCCTCTTATGTGAAACGAAATGGTTTGGCTTCTATGCCACCATTCTCGTATGGTGCTCGCAGAGTGATGAACTCTTTGCCACCCCTTCAGATGTGGGTGGTGAAGAAAAAGAACTAATCTCTTCTGCAGGGTCAGGTCTCCAGGCGTACCTTAATGTCTGAAGAATTTGCTGGGGACCTGACAAAATTGCCTGAAAGGACGCAGGCTAACCATGATGAAATGAACTTTCATTTCACACGTCCTCATACTGCTATATCTGTTTACCGCTTGATGAAATTCATCTGATGAACTTAATATCATATTCTTCACTGATGAAGCATATGAGATTGTAAGTTACACTAATTCATCTGCAGGATGACCAACCCAAAACCACTAAATGGGTCCTCGATAGTGGATGTACAAATCACATGACTGGTGACAAGAATCTTTTGATGGATGCTCCTTTATCACCATCACATCTGAAGCATATCATCTTTGCTGACAAAGGCAAAAGTCAGGTATTGGGTCTTGGTAAGGTTGCGATCTCTAAGGATAAACACATGGACAAAGTCATGCTTGTTGAGTCCTTAGGATACAACCTCATGTCAGTCTCAATGCTTTGTGATCTTGATATGGTTGTTGTCTTTGGCAAGTATCGCTGTGTTGTGATTATGGAAGCTGACAATTCCAAACTCTTCGAAGGCTTTAGGAGAGGAGATTTGTATATTGTTGATTTCTCTACAGGACCACAACCAGCCATGTGTCTACTTGCAAAAGCTTCAGAAGGTTGGCTATGGCATAGACGACTTGGTCACGCAGGCATGAGGAATCTGCACATGCTTGCGAAGAAGAAGCATGTCATTGGCATTGAGAATGTCAAATTCCTCAAGGATCACTTATGCGGAGCCTGTGAAGCTGGAAAAATGACCAAGGCCAAGCATCCAGCGAAGACTATCATGACCACTACTCGTCCATTCGAATTGCTTCACATGGACCTCTTCGGACCTAATCATTACTCAGCAGTCACTAATGCTGCTTCTCTATATGGTTTTGTCATTGTTGATGATTACTCTCGATATACATGGGTACACATTTTTACTTACAAACATGAAGTGCAGGAAGTCTTCAAACGATTTTCTTCGAGGGCTTCAACCAACTTTGGTGTGAAGATCAAGCACATCAGAAGTGACAATGGAACTGAGTTCAAGAATTCCGGTCTTGATGACTATCTTGATGAACTTGGTATTACCCATGAGTTATCTGCTCCTTATACTCCTCAGCAAACTGGCATCATGGAGCGCAAGAACAGAACTCTTGTTGAGATGGCTCGCACTATGCTTGATGGATACAAAACGCCTGATCGTTTTTGGATTGATGCAATTGATACTGCGTGCCACATCATCAACAGAGTATATCTTCACAAATTCTTCAAGAAGATGGCCTATGAACTCCTCACTGACAAGAAACCCAATGTGAGTTATTTCAAAGTCTTTGGTGCAAAATGTTGGATTACAGATCCTCATCACAATTCTAAATTTGCACCGAAAGCACATGAAGGTTTTATGCTTGGTTACGGAAAGGACTCGCACACCTACAGAGTCTTCAGCATTGTTCTTCACAAGATTGTTGAAACTGTAGATGTGCGGTTCGGTGAAACTAATGGCTCGCAAAGAGAGCACCTACCTTCTGTGTTAGATGAACCAGCACCTGAGGATTCTATCAAGTTCAAGGCAACTGAGGATGTCATTCCTACTGAAGAATTTGCTGAAGAATTCATTCCAGTATGCGAAGAACATCGAGCTGACGCACCTGAAGACAATGGTGCTGAAGAAAATGATCAAATACCTCGACGTCAACCAGCTCATCCTCGCGTTGCAAAAGAAGTACAAGTTGACAAGATCATCAATGACATTGAAGCGCCAGGTCCTCTCACACGCTCAAAAGCTTCACATTTATCTAACTTTTGTGGGCACTATGCTTTTGTCTCTATCACAGAGCCCACTAAGGTAGATGAAGCATTTTTGGAGCCGGAGTGGATTCAGGCTATGCAAGAAGAATTACATCAGTTCGAGCTCAACAATGTCTGGGAACTGGTCAAACGTCCAGATCCTCACAAGCATAATATCATTGGCACAAAGTGGATCTACCGCAACAAGCAAGATGAAAATGGCCTTGTGGTAAGGAATAAGGCACGACTGGTAGCTCAAGGCTACACACAGGTTGAAGGAATTGATTTCGATGAAACTTTTGCACCTGTTGCTAGACTTGAGGCTATTCGCATATTACTTGCCTATGCTAATCATCATAATATCATCTTATATCAAATGGATGTGAAAAGTGCATTCCTCAATGGTAAGCTTGAGGAAGAAGTATATGTTGCTCAACCCCCAGGTTTTGAAGATCCAAAGAATCCTGACAAAGTCTTCAAACTTAATAAGGCCCTCTATGGCCTCAAGCAAGCCCCTCGGGCGTGGTATGATACATTGAAGGAATTCTTTGTGAAGAATGGCTTCACACCCGGTTCACTCGACCCTACTCTCTTTTCTAAATCTTATGATGGTGAACTGTTTGTGTGCCAAATATATGTTGATGATATTATCTTTGGTTGTACTGACCAACGTTATAGTGATGAATTTGCCTATATAATGAGTGAAGAATATCAAATGTCTATGATGGGAGAGTTGAAATTCTTCTTAGGTCTTCAAATTCGTCAACAGCGCAATGGCATATTCATATCTCAAGAGAAATACCTCAAAGATGTACTGAGGAAATTCGGCATGCAAGATTGCAAAGGCATCAAAATTCCTATGCCCACAAAAGGCCATCTATGCACTAATGAAAATGGTATTGACTTCGATCACAAGGTATACCGCTCCATGATTGGTTCTTTATTGTACTTATGTGCATCTAGGCCAGATATAATGCTTAGTGTTTGCATGTGTGCCCGATTTCAAGCTGCACCGAAGGAATCACACCATAAGGCTATGAAGCATATTCTTCAATATCTAGCTCACACACCAACACTAGGATTATGGTACCCCAAGGGCTCTGTTTTTGATCTCATTGGATATTCTGACTCTGACTATGCTGGTGATCGTGTGGACCGCAAGTCAACTTCTGGCACTTGTCATTTCCTCGGACGATCTTTGGTTTGTTGGTCCTCGAAGAAACAGAACTGCGTATCACTGTCTACTGCGGAAGCTGAATACATTGCTGCTGGATCTTGCTGTGCTCAACTGCTTTGGATGAAGCAAACGCTCAAGGACTATGGCGTCAACGTGAAGAATGTGCATCTCCTCTGCGACAATGAGAGTGCCATCAAGATTGCTCACAACCCAATTCAGCACTCGAAGACAAAGCACATTCAGATTCGCCATCATTTTCTTCGTGATCATGTGTTGAAGGGCGACATCTCCATCGAGCACGTGAAGACTGAAGAACAGTTAGCTGATATCTTCAGTAAGCCCTTGGATGAGAAGAGATTTAGCAAGTTGCGGTGTGAACTAAATATCTTAGAATCTTCGAATGTTCTTTGAAAAGGACACACATCCTAACACTTATGCAAAATTGATGACTTAGATGTGCAACACATGAAGAAACGTTTTTCTTCAATCAATGAAGAATAACACTCTAAGTGTGAAGAAATTAATGAAGAATTTGATTCTCAGAACCCTACGACAATTGTACGCGGTGTCTGAAATCATCATTCTTATACGGTGGGTCACGCCACCACAAAAAGTTGAAAATCTTCAATTTGAGTTTTTCCTCAGTTTTGAAATTCTTCAGTTTTTCAAATTCTTCAACTTTGCAAAATCTTCACTGTTTCCCTCGTTTTTCTTCATTGCCTATATATATATATATATATATATATGTGTGTGTGTGTGTGTGTGTGTGTGTGTGTGTGTGTGTGTGTGTGTGTGTGTGTGTGAGTTTATGTCCTCTACAGCATTCACTTATAGCTATTTCTTCAAGTTGTTTTTTTTCTACTAAGTGAATGTGATCGGACCCTTCCCCCTCTATGCTATACTCAACCCAATCTATTTGCAAATTATTCATGTGCGTTCTATTTGAAACTCGTTCAAAATCTTCACTGTGTCCTTGGCAGCTGAAGAAATTGCGAACGAAACTTTAAAACAAATCTTATCCAAATTTTCGGTTTTGCCGCACATACTGTTCCGCATCCCACGAGGCATTATTCTATTCACCCACGATTGTACACGATCTCCACTACACAGTATGTGGGTGACACATGTTGCGTGAAGGAGAAAGGGCAGGGGCATGTTCGTCCTAAATCTTCAGGCGAACAATTTTTCACCGTGTCTATAAATCCCCCTCTCCCCTTCCTCACTTCATTTACTCCGCTCGACCTCTCTCTCCCGCTCGAGCTCCTCAAACCCTAGTGCCACTGCTACTTCATCGTCGCCGGTGAGGAAGAGCTTCGCTGCCTCGACCTCGTCGCCGTCGTACTCACGCCGACCGCGGAAATCTTCACTCCGCCGCCGCCGTAGCTGTCTTCCTCCGCCGAGTTAGGGCAAGGAAGATCTAACCTGACGAACTTCCCATCTGTTCTTCTCAGTTCGTCGCGTTCTTCATTTCGGGTAATTAAAAGTTACTTTTATTACTCACTTTAATTCTCAAGCTTTCCTGAAAATCTTCAAAGGTGTTTATTCTTCAAATCTTCACACATATGAACACCGCACACATCATAAGATCTTGAATTGTTTCTCTAAGCAATCATTTTCTTCAAGATTCCCTAATTGTGTGGATCTTCGATCTGTACAACTCTGGAACCTAAGACAAGAACGCTTAGTGAAATTCCTCAAGGTTCATCTGGTCAAATTCCTCAAAACTTGTTCTTTTCAAAAACCTTCTCAGAACGCATATGACCTCTCCAAATTCCTCGCACCTGTACTCTGTTCACAGGTACTCATGTCTGCTGCTGAATCACTAGGTTCTCATCAACTTAACTCATTTGCAGCGTTCCTCGAAGAAAAACTGCATACTTCTTCAGAGAACTCAATTGTTCAAATTCCTCAACTGAAGAATATGGCAGACGGTAAGAAGCCACAGAAAGGAGGAAAGAAACCTGAGGTTATGACTGCGTTTGAAATCCCTGAGGAAATTTATGCTGACTATTGCACACCTGATGAAGCAAAATATGGCAAAGAAAACAAAAATCAGCACAAGGTGCGCATTCAGAAGATTGAACGGAGATGGGCAAGGGAATGGAGGGAATACAGATATGTGACTCCAAAGTACATGAAGAAATTCGCCCTCAATCCTCCATGCCCAAGAGCTCCATTGGCACCTGGCCAAGTAGCTGACCCCACAAGCATCAAACGTGGTGAGGACTTTCCTGAAGAATGGGCTAAGCGCCAAGCCAAATTGGCAAGACAAGCCAAGGAGGCAGTGAAGAAATTCAATGAGGATTCTGCCACTGCTACTACTACTGAGGCCTCAGTCAAACCGAGAAAATCCATGCCAAAGAAGCCTGCTCGTAAGCCAAGTGCTTCACCAACAGCGCCCTCACGGCCAAGTTCCTCAGCAGCGCCCCCACGGCCAAGTTCCTCAGCAGCGCCCTCACGGCAAATTCCTCACACTGCTACTGCTCCTTCAAAGTCCTCAGCTCCTGTGCATCTGACTACATGTCAAAGGACTGCTAGTTTCTCGATTGCCTCTGGTGTTTCAGCAAGTTCCTCTGCTGCACCAAAGTCATCATCTGGCCCGACTCTGCTGAAGACCAAAGCAACAGCTGGACGAGGTCCTCGGCCAAGTCCAAAGAAGAAACAGGTCGCATTCCATGTGCCTTCTGATGATGAAGCTTCTGATGATGAACTCGCAGAAATCATCAGAGACAGACAGGTAAAGGCCGCTAGAGCCAAAGGCACATTTGTGCCACTGCTGTTGGATCCGAGGAAAATCCTCAATTATATTGATCTCTGGCACAAGGATCCAAACACCCCAATGCCTCATTTTCATTTGACCGCTAGTCAAAGTCACATGCTGACCCATTTCATCACTGAAGAGAAATGGAAGTTTGAAAAGGCAAGAGAGATTAAGAAAGCTCAATACAGAAAGGAGAAGCTCCTGAAGAAAAACGTTGTCAGAATGACACCTGAGGAACTTCTCCAGGCTCAGTCTGAAATTCAAGCCCTCAGCACTGACTTTGATGCCTACTATGCTGATTGGCAAGGAGCCAAAGTCAGATTCGTCAACCTGACGAAGAAATTCACCAATGTTGCTGCTCCAACACAACATGAAATTCCTCAGGCTGGAGTCTCAGCTCAGCCGACTGAAGAACATGCCAGCACCGCTGATGAAGTTCTGGCTGCTGATGAAAATGCCAGTTCCAGGGATGATGATCCTATTCCAGCCGCTGAGGAAATTGCCAGGGCATCCACTAGTGGTGCGCCTGAAGAAACTGAAGAAGTCAGGGCAACTGCATCAGTTGCGCCTGAAAAAAATCAACCAGATTCCTCAGCTCCATCTGCACCTACACCAACTCCAATTCTTCCATGTGCATTTGATGTGAAGAAGACCAAGGCTGCGGAGCGAGCTGCAGTGAAGAAAAGGAAGGCATCAGCTGTGTCAAATTCTTCGGCTGCGAAGAAAATGAAGCCAATGACCAGCTCACTCGAAAATCCAATTGATGTTGTTCCGATTTCCTCCATGCCATCAAAGGACCTTGTTCCTTTTGGACAAGACTATGAGATCCCAATCGGATCTGATGAAGAACATCATTCTGCTGCTTCGTCAGAGCAGATTGATGAAGAAATTGAAGTGGACGCAATCCCTTCAACGCCAGTCATTTCCTCACCTATGCCTCAGTTCACAGCTGAAGAGGCTGGTGTTGAGGAAATTGAAGATGAAGATGTGGATATTGGGTGCACCACACCTGTGATGAATGATGACTTTTGGGAAAGTCAGCATCCCAATACTCCTCTCTTCACCCCGCTCCAACAGATTCCTCGGTCCCCTGCACCAACAGTTCAAATGGGCTCTGAAGAAACTCAACCCACTCTCTCTGTGCATGAAGAAATTCTAGCCACTAGTGCTGATGAACCTGCTGCTGCTGATCCTCAGACTGCACCTATTGAGGAACAAGAAATTCCTAAGCCTGAAGAGCCTGAGCTCGCGATTCCTGAGGTGGTGATGCAACTCACTGACATCCCTCTACCAAAGCAAAAGAATCCGTTCTCAAGCAAACAAAAATTCAAGGCTGAAGAATTCTTTGCCGAGCATGTATTCTTCACTGATTATAATCCATATGATTCTGCTCGCATAAGGAAGAGGCGTTTCTAGACTGCCAGCCAAGCCAATTTCTATTCCTCAGTGCTCTTCAACAAAGACAAAGTCATTGATCATGCACATATTCCTCATGTGGACATGGAGTCTCTGCCCGGCTTTGAGCCAGTCCTCAGTGTTCTTCACGACGCAGGACTTCTAAATTTCTGCATTGATATCTGTGACTGGAATGAAGAACTCATTCTTCAATTCTATGCAACTCTGCACATCACCGGAGACGCTGAAGACGTGAACTCCTGGGTATTAGACTGGATGTCTAAAAATACTCACTACAAGGCACCTGCAACTGAATTGCTTCGTGCTCTACCACTCAGTCCTCCACTTGATGATGCTCGTTGTATCTACAACGAACCAGAACTTTCAAATCACTATATGCAAGTGCTGATGAAGCCATTGAAGCCAAGGCAGGCCCCACGAACCAAATTCCTCGTCAAGGAATTACTCTATGTGCCTCGGACTGTCTATCGAATTCTGACGAAGACAATGAGTCCCATCAAAGGCCACGACTCAAATGATGAAGAAGTCGTTGGCATCATGAAGAATATGCTTTTCAACATCATTCATGGCGTTCCCATAAACTTCCATGATTTCTTCATGAGGACTCTGGCCAATATTGCTATGTCACCATTCGAGCTGAAGCCCTATGCTCCTTGGATTATGAGATTCATCAGGGCAAGATCTTCACTGAATTACAAAGCTGACACTCTGAACCACGGTAGCTACTTGCCTCCCATTGAAGTCCTCAAACGGACAGTTTCATCAGCTGATGACAAAGGCAAGGCCGCTGCTGTGATCGATGAAGGCATTCGTCCTTTGGATGGTCAATTTCGCAAGGCTGCATCTTACTCTACCAATGACGATTTTGCCACACATGACTCTGCCGCCAATACCTCAGTCAAGCAAAATCCTCAAGCCACAGCACCCAGGGTGATGACTGACCGTGAGTTACTCCTCAGTCTTCATCATAAGGTTGATCGCAATCATAAATGGGTCAAGCGTTAGTTTGGTTCAATTCTTCACAACATGACCTCAACACACAATGCAGTGAAGAAAAACCATTACTACCTCCATGAAACCTTCAACCATACCTGGGATGTTCTCTCTCATGTCTACAGCGCTGCTGATCTGAAGAATATGGATCTCAAGGAAGAATTTGACTGGTCTGCACCTCCACCGAATAAATTCAAGAAGGTCAAAGTTCCTTCCTTGGTGGCCAGCTCTTATTCTTCATCATGTGACACTGATGAGTATGAAGATTTGGATGACACTGCGGCAGGCCCTGCTACAACAAACAACCCCGACAACACTGGCGCTCCTCCATCGACTTGAAATTCTTCAGGGGCGTTAGTCCTCAGTTTCAATCCTTTTGGTCATTTGATGACAAAGGGGGAGAAATCTGAGTTAGTCTTCAAGCGGGTCTATATTAAGGGCATTAAGTTACAACTCTCGTTGTTCTGAATCTTTTATTTTGATCGAGTTGTAATCTTAAACCCGATGGTGCGCTGATACTTTTGTTGCATTATGCTCTGCATGCTTATTTCCTCGTTAATGACATTGCACGCATGCTGAATCTCATCAGGCACCATATTTCATCATGCATTTCAAATTCTTCATATTATATATCAAATGCGTGTATGAATTACAAGATATAGGGGGAGATCTCCATGATTCAACTCTTCAAATGTGCAATGCCTCAAAAGCAAATTCCTCACTATGCACATCTTCAGGGGGAGTTCTTCTATATCTTGCAATCAAATTCCTCAATATCAGTATATACACTTCATATATTTATCCCCGTTGAAAACTTAACCTATGTTGTCATCAATCACCAAAAAGGAGGAGATTGTAAGTGCATCTAGTGCCCCTTAGTGATTTTGGTGTATTGAAGACTTATAGGTTAAGGGACTAATGCATTTGTGAGTGTACACAGGTCTATAATTCTATGAGGAGTTTTATATTTACAGAGAAAGTCGACCCCTAAAAATGAAGTTCTTCAACTGAAGACTTTGATATTCTGAAGACTTTCTGAAGGCTTTGAAAGTGAAGAAATTGGTGTGACCTTGAAGACTTGGTATTCATTTCTGGAACATGAAGCGTGAAGACTTTTGTTTTCGTAGTTTCATTTTCTCTTTCTTGAGTCATATGAAATAGCGTACTGTTAAAGGGGGTCGAGGAAATACTAAGGAAAAATTTCCATGTGATGCTCAACTCAAAATCCTACACCTACCAATCCCTTCGAATGAAGCCTTTGGAAATCTCATATAGTTCAGTCACTTTCTTCAGTGAAAGAGACGAAGTTCTTCTGGTCACTGATGAATTTGTTCTGACTGAGGAGTTAGGAATTCGTCAGTGTGAATTACCTACACAGTGAGGAACATGATAGCCCTGAGGAATTTGAGAGTCAAATTTCCGACCGTTGCTGTGCTGCGCGCCAGCTGTCCCAAAATATCTTATCCACCTAACGGTCATATCATTGAGGGGCATTTATGTCTTATCATGTCGGGCTGCTCCCTAGGCTATAAATAGCCGCCCCCTACAACCACTAGTTGGTTGGCTGCTCCGAGAGAACTTGACACTTGTCATTTGAGAGCAACCCATCCTCCGAGGACTTTGAGCGAAAATCATCAAGTGAGGAAAATCCCAAACCCAAACACCTACAAACCCCAAAGTGATTGAGCATCACTGAAGAAATTGATCCTGCGTGGATCCGACGCTTGTTACCTTTGAAGACTGTGCTACTTCCAGACGGTTAGGCGTCAAGGTCTAGAGCATCCAAGAGGAATTGTGGATCGCCGAGTGACCAAGTCTATGAAGGTGTGGAAGTCGCCTGAAGACTTACCACGAGTGATTGGACGGGATCTGTGTGATCTTAGTTCAAGGAGAATACGATGAGGACTAGGTGTCCTGAGCTGCGTGCTCAGAGATTGGGTGTCCGGGACTGCGTGTCCTCGAGTTTAAATACTCAGCCGCTCCAACCAGACGTACAACTGAGACAGCAGTTGGAACTGGTCTACCAAATCATTGTCTTCACCAACCTACTGGTTCTATTTCCTCAACCCTTTCATTTCCTCATTACTGCGTTGAGTGTTTGTTCATATCTATGTTTGAAGACTTTGACTGAAGACTTTCTCAATTTCCTCAGTTCAATTTCTTCAGTCTGTTTGTCTTCATCTTGTGTTATCCTGTGATTACGCTTTCTGTACTCTGTGCTTGTATTCATTTCATCATGATGACCATGCTTGCATTCTGTTATGCTTACTTCTGAGTACTTATTCCGCTGCTAATAGTTCTTCGCTAAGGAATTTCCTCACCGGCAAATTCCTCAGTGAAGAATTCATAAAAATCGCCTATTCACCCCCCCCCCCCTCTAGTCGACATAACGCACTTTCAATGAAGATCAATCTATGGAGTTCATCTAGCAACGAGAGAGAGGAGTGCATCTACATAACCTTGTCGATCGCGAGCGGAAGCGTTCAAGAGAACGGGGTTGAGGGAGTCGTACTCGTCGTGATCCAAATCACCGATGATCCTAGTGCTGAACGGACAGCACCTCCGCGTTCAACACACGTACGGTTGGGGAAGACGTCTCCTCCTTGATCCAGCAAGGGGGAAGGAGAGGTTGATGGAGATCAAGCAGCACGACGGCGTGGTGGTGGAAGCAGCGGCGATCTCGGCAGGGCTTCGCCAAGCTCAGCGAGAGGGAGAGGTGGTACGGGGGGAGAGGGAGGCGCCAGGGACTAGGGTGCGGCTGCCCTCCCTCCCCCCCTCTTTATATAGGGGGCCTAGGGGGGTGCGCCGGCCCTGGAGATCCAATCTCCAAGGGGGGGCCGCGGCCTAGGGTGGACTTGCCCCCCAAGTCAAGTGGGGCGCCCCCCCACCCCTAGGGTTTCCAACCCTAGGCGCAGGGGAGGCCCAAGGGGGGCGCACCAGCCCACCAGGGGCTGGTTCCCTTTCCCTTTCAGCCCACGTGGCCCTCCGGGATAGGTGGCCCCACCCGGTGGACCCCCGGGACCTTCCGGTCGTCCCGGTACAATACCGGTGACCCCCGAAACTTTCCCGGTGGCCGAAACTGGACTTCCTATATAGAATTCTTTACCTCCGGACCATTCCGGAACTCCTAGTGACGTACGGGATCTCATCCGGGACTCTGAACAACTTTTGGGTTTCCGCATACTAATATCTCTACAACCCTAGCGTCACCGAACCTTAAGTGTGTAGACCCTACGGGTTCGGGAGACATGCAGACATGACCGAGACGACTCTCCGGTCAATAACCAACAGCGGGATCTAGATACCCATGTTGGCTCCCACATGCTCCTCGATGATCTCATCGGATGAACCACGATGTCGAGGATTCAAGTAATCCCGTATACAATTCCCTTTGTCAGTCGGTACGTTACTTGCCCGTGATTCGATCGTCGGTATCCCAATACCTCGTTCAATCTCGTTACCGGCAAGTCACTTTACTCGTACCGTAATGCATGATCCTGTGACCAAACACTTGGTCACTTTGAGCTCATTATGATGATGCATTACCGAGTGGGCCTAGAGATACCTCTCCGTCATACGGAGTGACAAATCCCAGTCTCGATCCGTGTCAACCCAACAGATACTTTCGGGGATACTTGTAGTATACCTTTATAGTCACCCAGTTACGTTGTGACGTTTGGTACAACCAAAGCACTCCTACCGTATCCAGGAGTTACACGATCTCATGGTCTAAGGAAATGATACTTGACATTGGAAAAGCTCTAGCAAACGAACTACACGATCTTGTGCTATGCTTAGGATTGGGTCTTGTCCATCACATCATTCTCCTAATGATGTGATCCCGTTATCAACGACATCCAATGTCCATAGTCAGGAAACCATGACTATCAATTGATCAACGAGCTAGTCAACTAGAGGCTTACTAGGGACATGTTGTGGTCTATGTATTCACGCATGTATTACGATTTCCGGATAACACAATTATAGCATGAATAATAGACAATTATCATGAACAAGGAAATATAATAATAATCATTTTATTATTGCCTCTAGGGCATATTTCCAACAGGGTTAGCGGTCCACGCCCAGAGCGCGAGGTCCCCTGTGTCCTCCTTGCGATGAGTGCGGGGCTTGATGTAGTCCAACGAGCAGCATCGACCGATGAGGAAGGTGGCGACGTACTTGTTCCATCCATGAAGGGGGACACCCTCCAAGCAAAGCCGGACATACTTGAGCATGTCCTCGTTGTCGACATGAACTTCAAGCCTCCATTGGCGCACGAAGATGCGGTAGCCAGAGCCGGGCAGGTGGTCATGGGACGTGGCTTCGATGTAGTGGTGTTGGTACATGAAGCGGACGAAGAATCTCTCAGGGTAGTGCTTGACCACCTCGATGTCCTCCTTGCGCGTGCCGATGGCTGTGGCGATTATGCCCGCGACCTGCTGGCAGGAGACATCTTGTCGATCGCCCTCAAGCCAGGCAACCGCCGTGTTGGTGGAGAGGAGGGCGGATTCCTCCTGCATCTCAGGCGTCGCCGGGACGATGACGAAATCTTCAGCCGGCCAGAAGGAGGCATCACCCGGGCACACCGACATGGCCTGAGTGGTGCCCGGCGCCGGCAGCACCGAACCAGTGAGCGAGGGGACCTCCCAGCCGCGACCCACCGAGGAGGCGGCGCGTGACTAGAGGCAACATCAGGGCGGAGCAGAGGAGGTGGAGGACAGATAGGGCTATCAAGAGAGCTCAATGGCATCCAGCGGTTGCGGCAGCCCCGCGATTTATGCTCGTTCTGCAGGCAGCAGCAGCAGCGAATTGTATCTCGACAGACTGAAGCCCTATTCCCAAGGAGGAGACACCTACCACACCGCCCGAATGGCAATTGAGGGATGGGCGGTAGCTTGAATGCCGGGGCAGACAAAGCCGGTCGGCGCAGACCTTTATGCGACACAACGAGGTGCCAGTAATAGTTAGTGGGGGCTAGCTATTTAGATATAGAAGATTAATCATGATCGTACAAAAATGTGCTATGTTACATTGGTTCGACGCGCACAGTGTGTGTGTGCGTGTGTGTGTGTGGGGGGGGGGGGGGGGGGGGGGTGCCCCCCTCGTTCCCTTGTAGCTACGCCCCTGAGTAAAGCGGACGTGTAGTAGGTGATAGCTGTGAACCCCACGAGCGAAGGTGCATGTGATCGCAAGCACTGTCGACCCAATCAGAATAGTGAGGACCTGCGCGGTCGTTGTAGACATCCCGCCGCATGTCTTCTCGCGGTCCACGTACATCACTCTCCGATGCCCCTCTGACTTCTTTCCTTTCTTACTGCGTGGCTGTGTTTTGTTTTAGTTCTGCGGCTTGGCGGTCGACGGGGGCGGCGGGAAGGTTTTAAAGAGGACGGCACGAGCACAAACAACTGACCGTTAGAAATCAATAAAGAAATAGATTTTGGATGCGTCCAAGGAGCACCCGGCGGGGGCTGAATGATTTTGGACGCTCCTAGCCTTGACCACCTTAGTTTTAAACACTTCGAGTGATTTGACTTTCGAGGATGCAACAACCTCCTTATATATGCCTACAATGCAAATTGGACTTGATAGATATTGCCTTCATTCGACATTTGTGTGCCGTCCTGACATCATATCGTCCTACTAATTAAATTTGGTCACTTGGATCCATCCATTTTAATCTAATATGTGTTTCTTCTACCGTAATGTTGTAACAACTCATCATTATCATAATGAATAACAACTCATCATCATCGTAGTAATATAACAACTCATCATCCGTTATCATATAATAAATCATCACCATTCTAGCACATGAAAAAGTACTACGACCTCGTCCTTCTCATCATCATAGTCATATAACAACTCCTCATCTGTAGTCATATAATAACTCACCATCAATATAACACATGAAAAGTTAACCAACACTAGCTAATTGTTATCATCCTAGGTAAATAACTCATCATCATTCTAGCACATGAGGGTACTACGTCCTCCTCCTCATCCTCATCATAGTCATATAACAACTCATCATCCGTAGTCATATAATAACTTACCATCAATATAGCACATGACGACTTAACCAACACTAGCTAATTGTTATCATCCTAGGTAAATATATGCAAAAGATGGACTAGTGACACAATAGTAAAAAAAATCTTAACATGTTATTTGCACGGATATTACCATCACTCAACTCCTGGACTAGTGGCATGTATCCACTATAATTTTGGCTAACTTCATAATTGATCTTAAAAACCTCAACATCATTAACAAATGAGACAAGAGAATTTTTCTCCTCCCAAGTTAGCCCTGAGCCATAACTGTAGTAGGTCTTGTCTACATCGTTTCGTGTTTTTCTTGGAGAAAAGAAATAAGCTATCAATTATAAATAAAAAAGTTTAGAACGGATGAATACCAACTATTTTAAAATAAAAATTATAAATTACTTAACAAATTTGTTTGACAAACTCACATGGAGGTGAATTGGAATCATGTCCA
This sequence comes from Triticum aestivum, assembly GCF_018294505.1. Taxonomy (NCBI): domain Eukaryota; kingdom Viridiplantae; phylum Streptophyta; class Magnoliopsida; order Poales; family Poaceae; genus Triticum; species Triticum aestivum. The sequence goes on from NC_057804.1 coordinate 75,897,655, forward strand.
CGCCCACCCAAATGTCGATATTATCTTCAGGACCAATATCGAAGGTTATTTTTATATCCTCCTAAAATCCGTAGGTCTTGCATAGTCCTCTCCAATTTGAACAACCAAAATGTGTGTGATTTACTACATTGTAGAGCATAACCTGGACAACAAAACCATGTTTCGTCTTAAGGTGAGATTTCTTCATCTCCATACTCTCCCTATCATCGAAATCGAGCTTCTCTAAGACATATGGTCTTGCATAACAGGGGACGCACTAGTCGAATTGTAAAAAACGGGAATTATATGTTAAAGAAAAACACACAAGTCATGCTTAATTACGGAAAAAAATTACTTGTCGTCGTTCCATACTGTAAAATGTTTGAAGGTCTCCTTCAGCGTGAGGGTGAAGCGCCTATCATTTTCAAGGCGAGGCATGTCGCACATACCCCCATCGTCGGTGTAGTAATCGCACTCAGGGATCCTATCATCGTCAGTCATTTCCTATGTTCATAATTCAAAGATTAAAATCGACGGCAAATACCAGGAACTCAATACACATATCACTATTCAACATAGGTTGACTTTTGGTCTGTTGAGTCTTCCTTGAAAATTTCACATCTCTCATGGTGTATGTGATGGGCACTCCCTTTCTGATTTTTCGACCGTCCGTAATGGTCGCTCCTCCCTTTTTCCCCGAGTGCATTAAACCAAAATATCTAGCACATAGGAAATAAGGAGAAGCGACCCCCACGAAAATAGTCGAGATTCTTCCTCTCTGACATGACCGTCGGTGATGGTCGCATCCCCCCTTCCCTCGTGCATTACCAAGAACTATCACAAGGAGAAGAGGAGGAAGCGGCCACCACGACAATAGTCAGTATTCTTCCTCTCTGATATTTCGACCGTCAGTGATGGTTGCTTCCCCCCTTATCTCGTGCATTACCAAGGTATATCACGAGAAGAGGAGGAGGAAACAACCCCCACAACAACAGTCGGGATCCTTCCTTCAAGAACAGACTAAAAGTCACACAAGAGCCCCAATAGACTAAAAGTCAACCCGTTACATATATTGAGTAATGACATGAAAATGGCATATGTTTTGCCGAAATGTCGTTTAATTCCCATTTCGGCACATCATGGGTACTCGATATGTCCGACTTTCTAGCACAAGTCATGCCAAAATTCACGGAAAATTCCTACATGATCAAGCGCCTGAAATTTGCCAGAACGAAAATGAATCAACATTTCGGTAGAACATAGGTCACTAGGAGTCCCTGCAAACAATAAAAGCCAAGATAACACTTGGGCAAGCACATACACATGTAGTAGACATATCCATCATATCATATTTCCAAATATCAATGTGTAACAACACTAGTAATATGCAACACTACTCCACGTATGACATGAACAAATAGACCATCTTTACTCACTAGATAGTTGTCGAGGATGCAGGTGTTGTTGGTGATCTTCTCGGCGACGTCGAGTGGCTCGTCGGTGATCTACGCTGCACCACATGAGCAATCACACATGAGCATGTAAACACTATTGAGCAGGTTAGTAGCCTATGAGTAAATAGTTTCAGGATCACTTTAAGCATGAACAGAGTCAAGTTCTTTTTATATAAAAACGTTCAAACTTGAAATGCTATTGAAATACATTATCATTTCAAAAATTTATTGCTTCACATTTTCATTTAAAGAAACTAGCTTCACATTTTCATTTCAAAAAAATACTAGCTTCACTTTTTCATTTCAAAAAAAATACTTGCTTCACTTTTTCATTTCAATAATATACTAGCTTCACTTTTTAATTAAAAAAAGACTTGCTTCACATTTTCATTAAAAAAATACTAGCTTCACATTTTCATTTCAAAAAAAATAATAGCTTCACTTTTTCATTTCAAAAATAAATAGTTGCTTCACATTTTCCTTTTAAAAATACTAGCTTCACATTTTCATTTCAAGAAAAAATAGCTTCATATTTTCATTTCAAAAAAAGACTAGCTTCACTTTTTCAAAAAAAATAGCAGCATCACATTTTCATTTCAAAAAAAAAACTAGCTTCACATTTCATTTTAAAAAAAATACTAACTTCGCATTTTCATTTCAAAAAATGCTAGCTTCACATTTTCATTTCTACTCAACTACTACTATGACATCTATGAATTTTCTGACCATCATCTCCATCTAGACCTAGAACTTGAAGGAATTCTAAAACTTGAAGAAAATCCCCAAAACCTAGCTAGGGAAGAGAGAGGAGGGAGGAGGGGTGGCGGTTGGATGAGGGGGGAGGGGTGGCAGCTGGAGGAGGGAGGAGGAGGAGGAGGAAGGAGGAGGGCGATGAGGGAAGAGGCTTACCGAGTGCGGCGCGCCACGGCGGCGACAACGCGGGAGAACGAGGGTGCACGGCGAGTGAGGGAGACAGATTGAGGAGGGAGAGTGAGCAATGCGGGCGAGGTAGAGGGTCAGGCTAGCATAGCAGTAGCGCGGGGCAAGGACCAACACTACTGCTAAGCTCCTTACCTATAGCGCAGTGACCAGGCTCGGTGCTACTACTAGTCGGGGCCCACAAGCTGGCCTGTGTATACATACTAGAAGTGCTGGGTCCAGGCCCCACGCTACTGCTATGATGTTAGTAGCAGCACGGGTTCCAGGCCCAATGCTGCTACTGTTGCCTCCCCGGGCTGGCCGGCGGGACCACTTAGTAGTAGCGTCGGGTGGCCAAGCCCGCGCTGCTACTAAGAAGGACCTGCAGCGCCGATTCCAGGCACGCGCTACTGCTATTTAACAGTACAGCCGGCTCCGAGTCCAACGCTATTGATAAGCATCTGCCTATAAGGTATTTCCTAGTAGTGCCCTCGGCTGCCAGATCCGACGCCCCGAAAGGATCCACGACCAAATCATCGAGGGAGGACCACGATGAGAGGGAGGAGTTTGTGAAGCAAACCCGAAGAAGCCATCGAAGCCAGCCGTAGCCGCAACGAGCCCCCTCTACCCTAACGCCGCCCATGCGGCCGGTAGGGACTGCCAGCACCTGTGAGCGCCATCTACGGGAGAGATCGGTGACACCGTCTCCATCCAGGGCCACCGTCCTAGCTTCCAAAGCCCCTTACAACAACGCAAGGCAACAGATCCTCGGTGCCACCTTCCTCGGCAGACACGCAACAACACCGACAAACTCCTCATGTGGTGGCGGGGAAGGGAGAGAGGGGTGGCGGCAGGGCTAGGGTTAGGTCGGTATCGTGTCGCCTGAGAAGCGCGATGAGCTTACGAATAATTGACTAGCCAAGATGTTGGTTAGAGATTCCTTGGCCCTTTGCTAGCCCAAAAATTGGCAAAAGTTGTCAAGGGAATGTGCAACTTCCCGTAGGCAACCAAAATTTTGGCTAGCAAGCAATGCAAGGACCAAAATAGGGCTGCCTAAATTTTGGGCAGGGCACTTTACGCACCAATCAAACATATACAGTATATTCTAGGTGTGAGAATTGACAAGTGACAGGCGGAAGAAAAATAAAATGCTTCGCGACATATCCCAAGAGGGCACAACAAGGTTTGAACATCAACATTGAGCACTCCACAGTTGTTGTCGATATTATAAAGCCCTGTTTGGTACCGCTTCGCTCCACAACTCCGGGAGCGGAGTTAGCGGAGCTGCAGTTCAAATCGGAGGAGTACCCCGCTCCGAGTATTCCGGGAGCGGGCGATTACCGAACAGGGCTTAAGTCTTCTTTTTTCCCATTGCAACTAACACGGACGAGGACCTCACTGATCACAAGCTTGATCACAGTCTGGACAGATGGCTGGACAACTGCCTTCTCAAGATCTTCCCGGCCGGCGATCTGGGTATGGAGTCGATGAAGAGCACCTTGCGGACCTTCTTGTACGGCGCCACCTGCTTCGCCACATGCTCCATGACTTGTGCCTCAGTGATCTTGCTACCGGGTTGCCTCACCACGAGCGCCATGGGTATCTCTCCCGCCTCTTCGTGAGGATATCTGCAAATTCACTAGAACCATCAATACTGCAGAACTGTTACGATCATCATAAAATTCAGAACGCGGTAAACTGTTACCATCATTCATTAGACTTACGGCATAACTGCAGCATCAACAATTTCTGGCAACGATTGAAGGATAAGCTCCAGCTCTACAGGCGCGACCTGCAGTATTCAGTTTATCCAGCTAAGCATCAATCATGCAAATCAGATTGCTAAATTGGTAGTGTGTAGGAGTATATGACAATAATAACACATGGTACAGGAGCTGATAAGAGCAGACCTGATAGGCCTTGTACTTGATGAGCTCCTTGAGCCTGTCCACCACGAACAGAAACCCATCCTGATCAATGTAGCAAAGGTCGCCGGTCTTCAGCCAGCTTTCCGAATCGAAAGCGGCTGCGGTCGCCTCGTCGTCGCCTACGTAGCCTGACAGGCACAAAAACCGTAAGTAATCTCAGCGCAGCGTCACAACAATCTGCGCGCACTGAAGGCAATGTGCGTGGCAGGAAAATGCCCGTGGCTTCACCTGTCATGATGAAAGGGCTTCTCAAACACAGCTCCCCTTTCTGCCCGATGGACAAGTGCTCGCCGGTGACGATGTCGATGATCTTCGCCTCGATGCCGTGGAAGATGCGGCCGGCGGAGCCTACGTGGGAGCACTCGTCCCGGTCGACCATCACGGATACGACCCCAGCCTCAGTTGAGCCATAACCCTGAGGCACATTTAAGCCACAAGATCTTAGAAGTTGTACTGAAAATCTCCTGGACTTGCACAAATTTGATACTGTGAGCAGATCTTATGGCTGCAAATTACAGTCGTTATACAGAAATGAGTCTTTTAACTACGAACAACTCGTCTAGAAATTTGGGCCCCATCTGAGTTGGGGCGGGCCGATGGCTCCGCATCCGGCGGCGATGTTCCCTGGTGGTGGCGTGGTGGTGGTGGCTTCGGGCGGTGAGGACTTGGTTGGTCGGCGAGCTGCAGCGTGGTGACAGGACTGTCCAGGTCCAAGTGGGCCTGACCGGGCCGTCGAGGCCCGACAAGTCCTCGTCACCGCGTCTGATCGGCTCCGATGCGGTGGTGGAGGCTGTCCCCTCCCTCCGGTCGAAATGTGGTCGCTCCCGTGGCCGTTGTCTCCTTTCCCTCTTCAAGTCTCGTGTTGGCAGCTCCAGCAAGGCGGTGAGGGTTGTCCGGTAATCATGGTGGCATAGGCTGGGGAGGGGGAGGGGGCTGATGGGGTGGTGCATCTCGAAATCCCTGGGGTGGTGGTGGTGGTTGTGGATCGGGAGAAACCCCTGTCGGCCTGTCCGGCACCGATGCGATGACGCTTGCGGGCGCCGTCGGACCTTCCTGAGGGGCATTGGGTATATCCCTTCCCCACTATCCCTTGTGTACCGGGGGAAACCCTAGAACTTGTTCGGGCAACAGCGGCGACATCGTCGCATTCCTTCTTAAAAGTGTTGCTTGGTGTGCGGCGCTTCGGGATGTTGGGAGCATGGTGGTACTTCTTCGTAGGGTGCAGCAGTTCCAGTCTTCATTTCTTCGTTGATCTGCCGGTGTCGGCATTTATTTTTCTTTCTTTTTCTTGTTTTTTTCTTTTGGGCTTATATGTGTTACGGTCCCAGCGAGCTGGATGTATCGGATGTTTCGGGTTTTTGCTTTATAATATAAAACGGGGAAAATCCTTTATCGTAAAGAAAATATACTGCATAATGTGATCACTATCCCGAAGAGACTTTGGTAGTGTTCGTAAGGGGCAGAAGCACGTGTGTTTCTTAAGGTAGGTGTTTCACACATAAAAGCCAGCAGTTGGATCAATCATTGAAGAAAAGAAAAAGGGGGAAAGTGGCAGGCGTACATAGGAACCACGGTAGATGTACCTCAATAACAAGGATGGGATCATGCGTTTGCGGCGGTTCAGTACTGTGTTGTACTGAACCAGTGATCGAAGGCTGAAGATGGACGCCCCATGAAGCGTCATCCTCAAAAACACAAAAAAAATTCTTTTCAAAACGAAGGCAAAAGATCTGCCTCATATTTGAAATAAGAAGGAGAAAGAGTTTGTTACAACACACACCCATGATACGGCATGACAATGATTCTCGCGATATGAAAGACCCTAATTTCTTTGCCCAGGCTTTGGTCCAAAGGTTTGCCTCGTTGACGATGATGTTGAGCAAAATTTGCGGAGGTGCGCTCTTTTGCCTGAACACTCTTGTGTTACGCTCATTTCAGACAACCCATGACACCAGCATGCTAATCGATGATTTTGCTTTTCGATTGGTGATGCCCATGGCGCTCGTGCTCCCCCACCATGCCTAAACAGAGTCATATAAGTACCATGCAGACGTATCCATGTCGTGGATGCGAAATTTCTGGATGACCATGTTCCATGGCCTGAGAGTGAAACGGCATCTGAAGAAAAGGTGGGAACCAAACTCCTGCACCCCCTTGCACAAGGGGCACGGGCCACAGTTAGGCCAACCCCGCTTATCCAATCTGTCGGCAGTCCAGATACTATGCTGCAGCGCGAACCAAGCAAATAACTTGACTTTTGGCGGTGTCCAAGCCTTCCAAACCATATGGTCCATGGGCGTGAGGACCAACCCTAGAAATTGTGCCCTTGAAGCAGAGGCCGCGGAATAGTGCCCAGATTCTGTGTGCATGGAAGATTTCATCCTCCGCAAACTCATCGAGGTGCACCTCATGCAGGAGCACACAAAGGGTGAAGGATTGTGTGATATGCTCGATGGTGACCAATGCGGGCGGTCTGATTTTGAGAATCCACACGTTTTCCTTGAGGGCCTCCCGTACCTTCCAGTGCTTCCGGGAGGAAGTCTCGTACGAAAAGTAGGATGATGACATACGAGGGCCAAAACATCATCACCATTGGGCGTGCGGCTCTTGTCAAGTCAGTCCTCTCTTCCCAAGTGATCTACTTCATCACGCCGCTGGTCATACAACCCACCGTCCTGCATAATATCAAGAAGCTTGAGCGGGCCTTCCTATGGTCAAGGTCGGATAAGACAACCGGGTCAAAATGCAAGGTCAATTGGGACATTGTCAGTCGACCGCTTGCCTATGGTGGACTTGGGGTCCTCAACACCAACAAGTTCGTGCGGGCGTTTCATTTGCGTTGGCCCTGGTACGAGTGGAAGGAGCCCACAGAGTTGTCGGTGGGGGGAGGGAACCTATGTGATGAGGAAGACCTCAACTTCTTCTATGCCTGTACCACCATCACGGTCGAGAACAGTGTGAGGACACCATTTTGGGACTCCCCTTGACTTCTGGTACGCAAGCCCAAAGACATTGCTCCGCTCATTTACGAGACTTCCTCCCGGAAGCACTAGAAGGTATGGGAGGCCCTCAAGGAAAACATGTGGATTTTCAAAATCAGATCGCCCGCATCGGTCTCCATCGAGAATTTATATGAACATATCGAGTAATTAGCATAAAACTACCACTTTCTGGTTAGTATCTCAAAAAACAACCACAAATTTGTTTGTTGCTGATATGTACCAAAAGTGTGGTCGACTGTTTCAAGAAACCCAAATGACCATGCAATTTAAAATTGAACCGGATTATGACAGTTGGGGCCCACACATAAGAGAATCATTTGTTTATCCATTTGTTTAACCGTTAACTTCAATGTGAGGCCCACATGTAAGTGCCTATTCCTCATATTCTGATAAACAAAATTCTTCAACCTTCAGTTTTTTACAACTTTGCAAACATATCCTTATTTTTTACAATTGGGTTCTTGCAAACATTTTAAAAAATCCTGGTACGGCAAACATGATTTCCTCTGTTGCTTCCAGAATAACCCTCCTATTTGACTCTTTGCGTCAAATAGGAGGAATTGCGTCAAATAGGGGCATTGCACGAACTATAGCTAATCGAGAGCTTGCTGGCCATTGTAGCAAACCGGCTATTGTGGCAGACATTTCTTTTATTTGAAAATATTTTTAAACTGAAACGTCTTTTGAATGTCTTTTTTTTCAAAAATGCTACTATTTTTTTGAAACTCTGAACTTTATTTAAGTAGTCAACCTATTTTTTGAAAACTCGGACTTTATAAAAATGGGGGAAAAGTTGGAACTCCATTTTTTCGGAAATGTGAATATTTTTGAAATGTATGAACATTTTTCGGAAAACATGTTTTGTTTCAAAATTATGAACAAAACTACAAAACCCATAAGACAGCTAAAATACATGACTAACTTCCTAAAACCGGGTTGTTTGCCATTACCTCACTCGCTTCCCTTGTCTCCGGATTTTTTTTAAACTATGATAATTTTTATAACAAATTCGGAAACTATACTTCTTGATGCATAAAAATCAAATCTATGACCCTGTCGGCCTCCTGCTGGTCCCGGGACCAGCAAGATGCTGACGGGGTCATAGATTTGATGACCAGCAGGAAGCCGACGGTATCATATATTCGATTTTTACGCGTTCAGTCATATAGTTTCCGAATTTGCTTAATAAACATGATAGTTTCAAAAGAAAAACTTGTCTCCGCATTTTGAGGACAGTTTGACGCAGAGCAGGGGTGATGTCCTTTTGAATTAGCCCCTGCTATAAAGATTCCTCCCAGACCCGTGGCATCATTTTGCTTCCCTTTGTATCTTCACCTTTTCCTTAAATCCAATTTCCCAAATATTAAAACAGAGCACATCTTTTAGCAAATTTAAAACCGGGTGGTATATCATTTTCACTGGTGTTGTCAATTTCATTCAGCGAAATTGGGTGCCCAGTGGTCCTTTCCTAAAAAAAATATTACTTTCACGAAAACTCATCAAAAAGCGATTCCTTGGGACCCAGTTAGCACGATATGTGGCTTTCGTCAAAGCGCACTATAAACCTACTTTTGTTAGTTAGTTATTCTATTCTATTCTTTATAATGCGTTTGTGGGTCTCATTTGCCATACGCGTTTTATGTATGTTTTTAGGTAAGGGCAAACAATACGTACGTTGGCTATTAGAAAACGAAACACTAACCGTGCGTAGATCCACGTGAGGGAAGCGCCGACGGAACTGCTCCGCCACCGACGTCGGCAGAGGGGCGCCGCCGCAGACCACCCGCACCAGACTCTTCAGCCGGCACCTGTCTTTGGTTATGCCCAGCAGCAAGGGAGGCGCCGCCATGATCTCCGTGACCTCCCACCGCTCCGCTGCCTCCAGCATCCCCCTCAACCCTGCCCGCGCGGCCGCGGCCGTAATCACGACCATCGTAAGCCCCTGCGCCAGCCCGTTGAGCACGGACGAGAAACCCATGGAGTGGAACATGGGAGCACTCATCAGATTCCTCTCGACGCCCTTCCTCGACTTCACGTGCTGGGCGTGCAGCCCCGCCCCCATCGCTATGAAGCTCCTGTGCGACAGGGCCACCGCCTTCACCCGCCCTGACGTGCCGGAGGAGTACTGGATGGTCGCTGTCGCGGACTGGCGCACCGCACCGGCGTCGAGCGGGGCCGACTCGTTCTCCCCTTGGTCGTTGTTCAAGAGGGAGCGGAAGTGCGGGGAGTCGAGGAGGACGGTGGGGAGGCCGGCGGGGAGCTTGGCGGCGGTGGACGAGACCGCGAAGGCGACGGAGGCGCCGGACAGGGAGACGAGGCGAGACACCTCGCCGGCGGTGAGGGCCGGGTTGGCCGGGGACACGGCGACGCCGACGGCGAGGAGCGCGAAGTAGAGCACGGGCACGTCGAGCCGCGTGGGGGCAAGGACGAAGGCCACGTCGCCGCGGCCGACCGGGAGCGCGCGCGAGCGCAGGGCGGCCGCGAGCGCGCGCACCTGGGACAGGAACGCCGGGTAGGAGACGGACTCGCCGGTGGCGGCGTCGAGGAGCGCGGGGTGGGCGGGGAGAGGGTACGGCAGCAGCGACAGCGCGAAGGCAGGGAATGTGAGTGGGACGTCCGCTGGTGGCAGAGGCAGCGGTGGGCGGAGACTGCGGAATGACTTGGTTGTTGCGCAGTAGCCGCTGCGGGCGTCCATGGCTCCGCCGTGGGCGCTGGACATCTTGGACTGGGAAACTCGTGAGTGGGGCGAGAGTTCGGACGCGCTGATGTGGTGAGGGAGGCTGTCGCAGTTGATAAAGGAAGCCTGCAGCAGTAAACGTGGGTTGTTTGACGGATTGCTGAGAGCATCTCCAAAAGGCGTTCAATGTGCGGCGTGCTAATATCTGGTTTACGGCCTGTCCGTTGTCAGGTTTGACGCGTCGCGCGCAACGCTTACTCCAACAGTAGTGCTAAAATGCAGTGCGCGCGAGCAACCGGCTCAAATATTTATTTTCATTTTGGACACAAATTTCACACTTCAACACAAAACACATGGCATATATTGAATCACAAACATCATCCCAACCAAGTTTGTGCCCACAAGTTCATGCCCATAAGTCCAAATTCATGCCACAACATAATTCAACCAAGTTCAAAATGCAGACCAAAGGCACAACAATCAAGCCTCGTCCTCGTCTTCGTCTTCGTCCTCATCTTCCTCCGATTCATCCGACTCCTCCGAAGACGATTATTCCTCATCTCTTCATTGTTGCGCGCCGTATCCATATCACGTGAAGCTCGAAAGGTGTTGCCAAGATCTTCAATGGCATCTTCGTGCGAAGGTGGCGCACCGGCGCCCGGAGGTGCACTCATGTCCCCAATGAGAGATGCAAAACTCATGTCACCCATGTCACTCATGTCACCCATGCCACCCATGCCATCCATGCCACCCATGCCTCCCATGGTCTCCATGATAGCTCTAAAGCCACCCATGAAACCCATGCCGTCCATGTTAGCTCCAAAGCCATTCATGGCACCAATGTCATCCATGCCGCCAAGGCCACCGCCACCCATTGTGCGAATCATGGCTCTTTTTTGGATCAAGACTTCTTCACGGGCAAGGTTGACATACTCCTTTTGCGCATCATTGAACAAAGATGTGTCCAAGAAGAATAATTGCTTCTCCCATTCCAACAACTTAGCTCGCTCCTCCATACCCACCTTCCTCTCCTCCAATGCCACTTTCCTCTCCTCGGCGGCCACCCTCCTCTCCTCGGCCGCCAACCTCCTCTCCTCGGCCGCGGCATCTTGGTTCCTTACCATTTTCCTCACCTCGTTGGCTTCTCTTCTTGCGTTGACAATTGCTTCCATAGCATTTTTGATCTCATCATCTCCTTTCCTCTTCTTCTTTTGTTTTGCGTCTTTCTTCGTGCCATCCGGACGCTTTGGCTTCGAGTATGAAACCGAGTTTGGGGTGGGGCTTCTCTTGCCATCTTCACTTGATGCAGCCTCCTCATCATCATCTTCCAAATCAATTGTTCCCTTGCGTTTTTTGCTCAAATCCAAATCATCAATATCCTCACGCTTCTTCCATTTCTCATCATCCTTCAATACTTCATAGCAATGAGGCAAGCTAAATGGCCTTCCTTTCTTGATCTTCCCCTTCTTGGTCCTCTTCTCCTCTCCTTTGAACAAGTTTTGTGCAATATTTAACTACATGAAAACAAAACAAGTTAGCACAAGAAACACCAACAACAAGCATGATGTGTACATGAGGAATGATGAAATGACACTTACCCTATCATCATCATTGGTGCCACTTGGGTTCAACTTGTCAACCGCTTTTTGTGCGGTCGCCCATTGTTGACAATCCCTATTGATGGTCGACCACCGGAAGCGAAGTGATTGTGCGGAGCGGTCAATTCCACTCATGTTGCGAAGATTAAAGTGTTCTTTCATCCGGAGCCAATAAGCATCTCTACTTTGATCACCTCCAACGGATGGATCCCTCGACACGTCCAACCAAGTTTTGCATAGCACAACGTCTTCGTCGTTGGCGTAGTTGCCTCCTCTTCCTTTTGGTGCGTCGAAAATGCCCTCACCATCCTCGTCCACCTCGAACTCATGGTCTTCAAAATGCATGTTATTGGTTTGAGACCAATGCGAATTGTTCAAGCCAACACCCATAGTTGACATATATGCATCATCGTTCACACTACAAAGTATATAGAACAATGCAATAAGCTATCCATATGTATGCATTCAAAATATAAAGAAGGAAAAAAATCGGGAATCTTTTTACCTTTGGGGCATATCGCCAAACACATGGTGCGCGTTGGCCGCCCGCTCAACGAGTGAGCTCGCCGGCGCTTCGGTGGCCGCCGCGCTCGTCACACGCCCTACAACCTTCTTCCTCAGCGCCTTCGAGGTGTCGGAGCCGTCCGCCACCGTGTTCTTCTTCGCGGATGTCTTGCCCTTCTTCGGCCGCGCCGCATTTGGGAGCTTCGAGGGGGGTACACGTGGCTTCATCACGGAGGGCGCCGGCGCGACACCACCAACCGCGGAGGTCATTCGTGGTGGCATGAAGAGGCCGTGCGCGAGGCCGATGCTCAGAGGAGCTCCGGCCGAGGCGTGGCCAACGCTCCCAGCGCTAGGGTTTGTGGCGGCGGCGGTGGCGGCGATGGAGGGTTCGCGGCTGTAGGATAGGGTGACAGGGGTGCCGACGCATGCGTCCATCGGGTCAGCTCGCCGGCGCCGGCGCATGCGGGGCGAAGGTGGCGCGGGCGAGAGAGTGTGGCGCGAGCGCTCGTGTGTGCCGCGCGCGGAAGCGGGCACCCCAAATATGCAGCGCGCGATAGCTATTCGGACCACGCGCCCAACTGTATATGCCGCGCGCGCGGTTATTGTGTGTCCGCTAGAGACACGTTAGTAATTCCGCGCGCGCTAAAAATGGGTAAATTTGCGGCGCAACGCTTGTTTAGCGCGGCTGTTGGAGATGCTCTGAGTAGTCGTAATCAAGTGTGCATGCGAGCAATAATCCAGATTTTTTGTTTTTAGAGAGTTCTCCCACGTTAATAGCGGTGCTTAAACTTACCATTAATGTTTACTTTAGTGCCTAAACTTGAAAAATACACTGCAGACATATAATGCGTTGACGTGGCACCATATTTAGATTAGCATTAATGTAACCATAAAACAGTCCCGGCCGGGAATCGAACTTACGAAATCAAGCTAGCTAACGCTGACCCGTCACCACTAATACTTTCTTTTTTCCTTTGCAGGTGACCACTAATGCTTTTTTGTCGACTAAAGATTATACCTAAAATCTAAAAAGTGGTCGCGCACCAACTAGACGAACCGGGCGGCCGGCCCGTGATCGCACGATCGTGAGCGATCAGCATCGCGCGAGCGCCAGATGTTCCCTGATCAGTTTCATGCAACCGCGCATCATGGACGATTTGTCCTTATCGGGGGCGAGCGTGGACCCACATGTAAGCAGGCGTGGTGTAGATCGTGGGCGGCGGTTTTTGAAACACGAGTCGTTCTCGCCCTTTCTCCCCCTTTCTCTCCCGTTCCTCCCTGTTCTGCGCTCGCTCTCTCTCCGCCCTCGCTCTCGCTCCGCGGCGAATCGCGCCGCTGCTCTCCAATTCTCCGGTGGACCGCGGGGGGATTCGGTGCTGGCCCTCGTCGGTACTGCAGGTACCCAGTTCATCCCTCCTTTCTCAGTCTCGTCGCCGGGGGTATAGGTCGTCTTGAGGCCATCGGTGACAGAAATTGCGGGATGGGATTCCTAGGGTTCATATGGCGTCAACTGCCTCCTATAGTCAATTTGGTGTAGGTAGACATGTCGTGTGTGCTTCTGTTCGACTCTCATGTCCTTGGATTTGTACGGCAGCAAGGAACAATGATGGTGGGGATTCATGGTGGGAGGGTGTGTTGGTGTCGGTGGAGTGGTTGTTGAGATTTGCGGTCGACGCAGACATTCGCGGAGGCCTTCTGTTATCCTTCCCCTCTCTGTCTGGTCGTCGGGGATGAGGCCATGGCCAGGTTGACGGTGGCGGATCTGGCGGGTTGCATAGGGTCCCTTTTCTGCCCCTTTCTATGCTGGCTTCGATTTTGTGCGGTTCTAAGGGGTAGTGATGGTGGGGATTCATTACTGAGTGTTTATGTTGGTCATGGCCGAGTGGTGCTTGGGATTTTTGCGGTTTGAGGTACGTGTGCGCCCAATATACTGTCCATATACCATGTTCTGGTCCTTGTTGCGGTTTGTTGTTGGTAGATGATGTCCTAGATGTCTAGATGTGTGCAATGCAATGGCTGATTGAACTAGTTTTTGGTTTAGTTGCACAAAATTCTATCTAGTTGGTTGCATCCCTTTTTTTAGTTGGCTGTTCACATGTTCTGCACTTTGCATTAGTTGTCATGCTTAGTTGGCTTCCTGTATGTACTAGGTTGGTTGTCTATATGTTGTTCAGTTGCACAAGTTGGTAGAGTTTTAGGTAGAGATTTTCTATTAGTTGCACAAAATTCTATCCAGCTGGCTTCATTCATATGGTAGTTGGTTGTCCTTATGTTCTGCAGTTGCACTAGTTTGTGCTAGTTGGGTGTCTACACACTGTTTAGTTGCACAAGTTGCCTGCTCAGTTGGCTGCATCAGTTTTACTAGTTGGTTGTCCGTATGTTCTACACTTGCATTACTTGTCCTACTTTGTTGGTTTGTTGTTTTGCACTAGGTTGACTGTCTATATGTTGTTCATTTGCACAATCTGTGTGCTTAGTTGGCTGCATCCATATACTAGTTGGCTGTCCACATGTTCTGCATTGTACTAGGTTGGCTGCTTGTTGTCATGCTTAGGTTTGCCTCCTGATTTGTACTAGGTTGTCTATATGCTATTTTTTGAGTTGCACAAGTTGCTCTGCTTCCGTGTTCGAGTTGCCCCCGTAGGTGTCCTGCTGGTGCACCTAATTGTCCATATATTCCAGTTGGCTATACTAGTTGGTTTTTTGTTTGTCCTAGTTGCACAAATTATCATACTCAGCCGGCTGCCTTTAGTTAACTATTTTTCTGCCTAGTTATTTTTTGCCTTAGTGAAATTAGTTGGCTTATAAGTTGTCCAGTTGCACAAGGTTGACTGCCCAGTTGGCTACATCACTGTAATAGTTAGTTGTCCACATGTTTTACAGTTTTTTGCACTAGTTGTCCTGCTTATGTGTAGAGGTCTGCATATTAAAGTAACCTTTTATGCTTTTTCTAGTTTGTTTGCACAACTTCTAACTATGTTTTCTTTTATTGTATTTCCCCCACAGGCTAAAATGATTATAATAGGAGGAGATGCGGGTGTCAATGAAGAAGATGTATTTTTTTCATATATTTTTTTGCGTCTTTTATTTGTTTTCTTCTTATCCATGTATGCATATATCCTTTTTATGTTTTTTGTTGCTTAATTAGGGTTCTGGAAGTCAGTCCCTTTGCCGGAGGACTAAGCGTCCTGCTAATCGCCAGCCATGTCGTGCGTAGTGTTCAGGAGGGAGAGGAAGTTGAGGTAAGTGGCATGCTGATGACACAAGCACCTTATTTTTTTGTTTGGGTCATATAATAATTTTTCCCATGCCCATGTTTTTTTAATTTTCTTAGGATGTTGATCAGTTTCGGGTTGTAAAGCGGACTAGACGTGCAGCAGCAGCAGTAGGGCGAGTTGAATCATCTACTAGGGTAAGTAAATCCTTGAATATCAATGTTTCTCGCTTTTTTAGGCGATGATGAAATTATGCAGCCGTTAGCACCACTTTTTTGTTCTAGTTGCTCAATACCAATCTTGTAGTTGACATCACTGGTCATCTTGATGTAAATATAGTTTCCGCAGAAGTTGACATGAGTTGGCATCTTTGTAGTTGACATTACTGGTCACCATTTTTGTGCAGGCAGCAGTTGTTGGAGGAGGTGCCTCATCTTCCGTAGCATATGCAGGTGTTTTTTTTGTGTTTATGAGCTATTGAACAGTTTCTTGCAAACCTTTTTTTAGTTGATGCTATCTTCCTTGCAATATCATGCTTTATCATTGCACATCCCCTAGAACTTTTTGTAGTTGTCAGGTCTCGTATGTTTTCTTAGTTTTCTTGCAGGTTGCACACTGATAGTCTTCAGTTGCCATGATGAGCTTTCTTAGTTGCACAAAAACATCATATTAGTTGGCATGAACCATTTTATGTTTATATAGTTTTAGCAATACTGATCCAAATGATCATTGCTAGTTTTTTCTCAGTCCAGTTTTCTGTCTTGTGTTTATTTTTTATTTTATTTTTCATCATCAGGCCAGCGGTGAATGAGTTGAGGTGGCTGCCCGGGAAGATGTGGAGCGACCATCACAAGCTGGCAGGATAAGGGCATAATCAGGGCGGTTTGCAAAGTTCAACAACTCGTTATCCCCGCCGCAGAAGTCTGAGCTAGTTTCAAGGTTGTTTGGGGGCCTCTTGAATTTATCAGATACACTTCCAACGGACTTCACTAAATTCCTGGTGCAGTTCTATCAACCAGAGACCTTTGAAATGGTGTTCCCAGGCAGGGGAAGGATCCGTGTCGATGCTGACAGTGTTCAAAGGGTATTTGATCTTCCTAACAGGGGTCAAAAAGTCAGATCTGTAGTTGACAAGGATGCAACTAGGAGATTCAGAGAGGCTTTCAACATGCCTGGAGATTCTCATCCCCAGATCACTACATGGTGCAAGATGATTAAGGATATGACGGGAAGAACAGATGACATATTCTTTATGGCCTGGCTTGCGGTTGCATTCAACACTTTCCTAGCACCAACCACGGCTCTGAGGCTAAGCCCAAAGTGCTACGGACTCGTGCTAGATCATCCAAACCTCAAGAACACAAACATCTGCCTTTTAATTTGTAGCAGAACACATTAATGAAGCTTTCCGGAACATGGACCAGGCGAAGGAAACTGTTTGATGTTGCTTGTATCACTTGATGGTGAGTGAAAACTAGCACTTCCATGTGTTTATCTTCTTTTTGTGTAGTTATAGTTTCTGAAATACCCCTCATAATAACTGAAGTTGGGTTTCCTTTTTTGGTTCTGCGGTAGATCATGTACCTTGATGCGCTCGTTGATGACATCCCAGTAAGCAACTGCGCGGTACGAGCGAATGCATGGGACAGTAACCTCATTCCCAAGGTGATCAAGAAGGACTCGATCTCTCCTGGTGTGTTCGGCAAATTACAAGTGAGTTCCCTTTTGTTTTTTTTTCAACAGTGGCTATTTTGATGTTCTATTCATTTCTGCTCAGTTTAATTTCCTTGGTAGCTGCATATACGGTTTTGAGATCAGCTTTTCAACACTTGTTGGTAGTTGCACAAAACCTATAATCTGTTGGCACAATAATGCCTGTAGTTGCACAACTTATAGCTCTAGTTTGGCATCTAGACACATGTTCATTTTTATATGGCACATCATATGTTTCAAGTTGCACAATTTTACTTATCTTGTTGCACAGATGTGTGACATTAGTTGGCAGAAACATTTTTTTAGGTGCCCTGTGGGGTGCACAGTTTTTTTAGTTTGTGCAGTTGCATACATGTAGAATCTAGTCTGCCCAGCATTTTGTTGTAGTTGCACAGGTTATAACATTTTGGTTTTCGTTCAACACAATATCTGTTTGAGAACCTTGTTCTTTTCTTTATCTCCTTTTTACATCAGCTTAAAGAGGAGTATAGGGGCACGGAGCAGACACCACTGTTTGGTGGTCTTTTGCAAGCTCAAGCATTCGTTGCATCCAAATTACCACTAACGTACAATCCGCACGTAAGTCTTTTGCATAAAGGAGTTTGGATCAGTTACCGACATTTTCTTTTTTTTAATTGTTTTTAATTGAATGAGTACTTAATTTTTTTTATGTTGATATAGGAAAAGGCAAAGATTGCCAAAGTGGTCAATGACTTGTGCAAGGCAGTAACTGAACAGGTTGGCACGTTCATTGAAGCAGTTGCAAAGATTGATGATGAGGAACCAGATATTGATCCATATGTACAGCAGACATCAACAGGAACTGGCATGTCATGTCGTGCTCCAAAAAGGAAGAGACAGGTTTCACCTATACAAGAAGAAGAAGAGTTTGATGAGGAGAAGTCAGAAGAAGATGATGAAATGGAAGTACCACAAGATGTTGAAGATGACGGGGACACGGATGAGGATGAATCGGAGGAGGAGGTCAAAGAGGAGGATGACAAAGAAGAAGAAGATGAGGAGGAGGAGGATAAAGAAAAAGAGGACAAAGGAGAGGAGGAGGGAAAGGAAGAAGATATTGAGGCAGAGGAGGAGGAACAAGAAGATGAGGCCAAAGAGGGAGATGGAGACAAAGCTGCAGCTGTTGATGGCAGTGAGGGAGAAGGAGATGACGAGGAAGAAGACGAGGATGCTGATCCTGATGATCAAGGGGGGTCCAATGGAGGCAGTGACAGCTCCGATGATGATAATGACAATGGCCCTAGTTCTGGTGGTACAGGCGGCAACACAACCAGGGTGAGTAGCAGCTCTGCCAACCCTGCCAACAGCAGCAACTCAATGAGCAGTAGGAGCACACTACAGATGTTGATTGACAAAACTTGCTGGAAAGAGAAGAATTTGCCAAAGTGAAAGAAAAATGATGAAGCGGAGTCTCATGGGAGCATTGATATGTTCAAGTTGTGCAACTTGAAGCCAGCTTTGCCAACCATTTTCCATGTGCCAAACTTCCATGAGCAAGAGTTGTGTCACAAGATAGAATTTGCCATTGACCAGAAACTATTCTTCTTGAGTGAGGCTGAAAAAAATCTAGTTGACATGGAGGAAGCAGGGAAGGGTCTTGACTGGGTTCATTCAAAGGAAAAATACAAGGAATATTTGAAGCAGCTTCCAGATATCAGCTCCAGCAAGAGCAAGGCAGCATTTGTGGCAAACCCTCATGCGGTCTGATAACCCACAAGTGTAGGGGATCACAATAGTTTTCGATAAGTAAGAGTGTCGAACCCAACGAGGAGCTAAAGGTAGAATAAATATTCCCTCAAGTTCTATCGACCACCGATACAACTCTACGCACGCTTGACGTTCGCTTTACCTAGAACAAGTATGAAACTAGAAGTACTTTGTAGGTGTTGTTTGATAGCTTTGCAAGATAATAAAGAACACGTAAATATAAACTAGGGGCTGTTTAGATAAAGAAGCAATAAAGTAAAATTAGTAGAGAGCTTTTTGTTATGAGAAAGTTATTTGTCCCTAGGCAATCAATAACTAGACCGATAATCACTATTGCAATTCTATTTGAGGGAGAAGCATAAGCTAACATACTTTCTCTACTTGGATCATATGCACTTATGATTGGAACTCTAGCAAGCATACGCAACTACTAAAGATTCATTAAGGTCAAACCCAACCATAGCATTAAAGTATCAAGTCCCCTTTATCCCATACGCAAACAACCTACTTACTCGGATCTGTGCTTCTGTTCACTCACGCCACCCACCATAAGCAAATCATAAACATATTGCAAACCCTACAGCGGGGATCCCTCACGCTTGCGCGACACGGAGGGCACCATAGGAAAGCACCAGTAATAAAACATGCAACTCAAACCAATCATAGCAACTCATCAATCACCGATAGGATAACGAAAATCTACTCAGACATCATAGGATCGCAACACATCATTGGATAATAATATGAAGCATAAAGAACCATGTTCAAGTAGAGGGTACAGCGGGATGCTGGAGAGTGGACCACTGAATATAGATGGGGGAAGGTGATGGAGATGTTGGTGAAGACGGCGGAGGTGTTGGTGTAGATCGCGGTGATGATGATGGCCCCCGGCAGCGCTCCGGCGCCACCGGAAGCAAGGGGGAGAGAGCCCCCCTTCTTCTTCTTCTTCTTCCTTGACCTTCTCCCTAGATGGAGAAGGGTTTCCCCTCTGGTCCTTGGCTCCCATGGCGTGGGAGGGGCGAGAGCCCCTCCGAGATTGGATCTATCTCTCTGTTACTGCGTTCTCAGATTCTACCCCTTCACCATTTCTTTAATATCGAGAGATCCGTAACTCAGATTGGGGTGAATCTTTCGCCCAGATTTTTATCATAAAATTAGCTTTCTTGCGGCAAAAGAAGGGCATCAACCACCTTACGGGTGGCCCACGAGAGTGCCAGGCGCGCCCAGGGGGTGTGGGCGCGCCCCCCTGTCTCGTGGCCACCTCAGACACCGTTTCACGTTGATTCTTCCTCCGGAAAATCCCAATATTCCAAAATAATTATCCATCCGTTTTTATCCCGTTTGGACTCCGTTTGATATTGGTTTTCTGTGAAACATAAAACATGCAACAAACAGGAACTGGTACTGGGCACTGGATCAATATGTTAGTCCCAAAAATAGTATAAAAAGTTGCCGAAAGTATATGAAAGTTGAAGAATATTGGCATGGAACAATCAAAAATTATAGATACGACGGAGACGTATCAGCATCCCCAAGCTTAATTTCTGCTCGTTCTTGAGTAGGTAAATGATAAAAAAAGATAATTTTTGATATGGAATGCTACCTAGCATAATCTTGATCATATGTCTAATCATGGCATGAATACTAAGACACGAGTGATTCAAAGCAATAGTCTATCATTTGACATAAAAAACGATAATACTTCGAGTGTACCAATAAAGCAATCATGTCTTTTCAAAACAACAAGGCCAAAGGAAGCTTACCCTACAAAATCATACAGTTTGGCCATGCTTCATTTTCGTCACACAAAATGGTCCCATCATGCACAACCCCGATGACGAGCCGAGCAATTGGTTCATACTTTTTAACGTGCTTCAGCTTTTTCAACCCTCACGCAATATATGAGCGCAAGCCATGGATATAGCACTATAGGTGGAATAGAATATAATGGTGGAGGTTTATATGGAGAAGACAAAAAAGGAGAAAGTCTCACATCGACGCGGCTAATCAATGGGCTATGGATATGCCCATCAATTGATGTCAATGCGAGGAGTAGGGATTGCCATGCAACGGATGCACTAGAGCTATAAGTGTATGAAAGCTCAAACTGAAAACTAAGTGGGTGTGCATCCAACTTGCTTGCTCATGAAGACCTAGGGCATTTGAGGAAGCCCATCGTTGGAATATACAAGCCAAGTTCTATAATAAAAAATTCCCACTAGTATATGAAAGTGACAACATAAGAGACTCTCTATATGAAGAACATAGTGCTACTTTGAAGCACAAGTGTGGAAAAAGGATAGTAACATTGCCCCTTTTCTTTTTTTTCTTTTTTTTATTTTTGGGTGGGCTTGTTTGGCCCCTCTTTTTTATTTAGGCTTCTTTGGCCTTTCCCTTTTCTTCTTTTTTTTCTTTTTCTTTTTTTATGGGGCAATGCTCTATAATGATGATCATCACACTTTTATTTACTTACAACTCGATATTACAACTCGATACTAGAACAAAGATATGACTCTATATGAATGCCTCCGGCGGTATACCGAGATGTGAAATGATCTAGCATAGCAATGACATCAAAAAACAGACAAGCCATGAAAACATCATGCTAGCTATCTTATGATCATGCAAAGCAATATGACAATAAATGCTCAAGTCATGTATATGATGATGATGGAAGTTGCATGGCAATATATCTCGGAATGGCTATGGAAATGCCATGATAGGTAGGTATGGTGGCTGTTTTGAGGAAGATATAATGAGGCTTATGTGTGATAGAGTGTATCATACCACAGGGTTTGGATGCACCGGTGAAGTTTGCACCAACTCTCGAGGTGAGAAAGGGCAATGCACGGTACCGAAGAGGCTAGCAATGATGGAAAGGTAAAAGTGAACTCATATACTTATTGCAAAAGTTTATTAGCCCTCGAAGCAAAGTACTACTACGCATGCCCCTAGGGGGATAGATTGGTAGGAAAAGACCATCGCTCGTCCCCGATTGCCACTCATAAGGAAGACAATCAAAGAAACACCCCATGCTTCAAATTTGTCACACAACGGTTACCATACGTGCATGCTACGGGACATGCAAACCTCAACACAAGTGTCTCTACAATCCACAACCACCCACTAGCATAACTCTAATATCACCATCTTTATATCGCAAAACTATTGCAAGGAATCAAACATATCATATTCAGCGATCTACAAGTTTATGTAGGATTTTATGACTAACCATGTGAATGACCAATTCCTGTCATCTCTCTAAATAGATATAAATAAAGCAAGAGAGTTTAATTATTTCTAAAAAAGATATGCCCACACTCCAACAAATATAAATGAAGCAAAAGAGCATTCTACAAATGGCGGTTTTCTATGTGAAGAAAAACAGGCAATCCAAACTTCAAACGATATACGTGAAGCATATGAAGCATTCTATAAAGCCATACTCAAAAGATTTAAGTGAAGTGCAATGAGCATTCTATAAATCAACCAAGTACTATATCATACCAGCATGATGCATAAAAGAAAAGTGAAAACTAAATGCAAAAGACGCTCCAAGACTTGCACATAATGCATGAACGAAAGTAATCCGAAAACATACTGATACTTGTTGAAGAAAGAGGGGATGCCCTGCGGGGCATCCCCAAGCTTAGACGCTTGAGTCTCCTTGAATATTTACTTGGGGTTCCTTGGGCATCCCCAAGCTTGATCTTTTGCCTCTCTTCCTTTTCCTCATATCGAAACCTCCTCGATTAGACACTTCATCCACACAAAACTTCAACAGAAAACTCGGTAAGATCCGTTAGTATAATAAAGCAAATCACTACTCTAAGTACTGTTGCAAACCAATTCATATTTTGTTTTTGCATTGTGTATACTGTAATATAGCTTTTCCATGTCTTAATCCACTGATATAAATTGATAGATTCATCAAAACAAGCAAACTATGCATCAAAAACAGAATCTGTCAAAAACAGAACAGTCTGTAGCAATCTGAACATTCACCATACTTATGGTACTCCAAAAATTCTACAAAAATTATTAAAACTAAACAAGTTGTACAGCAAGACAGTGCAAAAGGAATCATAACCATTTGACGTTCCAGATAAAAATGTAAAATTGCGCACTACAGCTAAAGATTCTGTCCTGCACCATACAAACCAACAAGCATTGTAAACATCCTAAAGGCAAACCTTGGCACATTATTTTTATAATACAATGGAATTGTAAAAGGGAATAATTATTTTTGATGAAAATTTTCTGTAATCAAGATTCACAAAGTTTCTGTGAGCATGAACAAAGTTCAAGGAGCTCTCCCACTTCAACAATGCTTGTCTCTCTCACTTTCACTTTCCTTTTTGAAAAGTTTTTAGGTTCCCCTCTTTATTTTTTTGTTTTTAAACTATATGAAAGAACTCAACAGAAATAAATGACTCTCTAAAACTTCCGGGTTGTCTCCCTGGCAGCGCTTTCTTTAAAGCCATTAAGCTAGGCATATAGTGCTCAAGTAATGAATCCACCCGGATCCCAAGTTATATCAAAGCCAATTTTAATTAACAATGATTTGTAATTTAGTAGTGAGCACAAAGTAACATATATCATGCAAAAACAAAGTCTAACTCTCTTCATATGCATCGGCATGTCATAAAAGAACAATTCATGCACACCAAGTAAAGGCCAATGCATAGCATAAGCAGTTTCTTGCAATTTTATCGTGTTGGAAACATAAAGAGGCGGAGATGTAGTTTCTCTCTCATAATAATTGCAAGTAGGAGGAGCAAGAACATGCATATTATATTCATCAAAATCATCATGTGCAATGGTAAAAGGCAACCCATCAATATAATCCTTAATAAGCACAAACTTCTCCAATATAGTGTAGTTTGGAGAATTCAAAAAGATAATAGGACTATAATGCGTGGGTGCAATAGCAACAATTTCATGTTTAACATAAGGAACTATAGCAAGTTCATCTCCATAATAATAATTCATATTGGCATCTTGGCCACAAGCATAGCAAGCATCATCAAAAAGAGATATTTCAAGAGAATCAACGGGATCATAGCAATCATCATAGCAATCATCCTTCGGTAAGCACGAAGGGGAATTAAACAATGTATGAATTGAAGAGTTAATCTCATTAGAAGGTGGGCACGGGTGATCAATCCGCTTTTCCTCCTTTTGTTCTTCGCTCTCCTCGTCATCTTTTTCATCCAATGAGCTCACAGTTTCATCATTTTCTTCTTCCATAGCTTCCTGCAAAATATTAGTCTCTTCTTGGACAGCAGAGACTTTCTCAATAAATGCATTAATATAGTAATTGTATTCATAATTTTCATAGCAATATCTAAGTATAGCAAGATTTTCAGGCCTATAAACATCATCATCTAAAGCTTCATACTTTTCAAACAAAGATTCAATTTCATAAGCAGCCTTAAAAGCAACAAATTCTTCAATTTGTTCAACGTCATAGTAATCATATATACCATTAGCATAAGAAGCTAAGGTTTCATTATCAACGGGAAGGTGTGGAGCCTTCACCCTAGAGCAACAAGTAATATCATATCTCAAGCATAGATCCCAAGCATACCGATGCAACATAATAAATTGATCACATAATAGTTTCCCTTTTTGTGTCAAGCGATAATCCCTAAAGTATTCACGTTGACCCAACGTGTCTCCCATTATAAAGTTGAATGGGGTTTTCTCAGGATTATCAAAGTAGTACATAATATCTTTCACAAAGTGAGAATCGAGGGTCTTAAGAGTTACCCCATCTCTATGAGTAGCAAGTACACCTAATTTTTTTGGTATTTCGTGTTCCATATCCATAACTAAATATAGAGAACAACTTAGAACAGCAAATAAAAATTACTTAGTGATAAAGCAAACAAGCACACACAAGAATATTCACCCCACGCTATGACTCCCCGGCAACGGCGCCAGAAAAAGGTCTTGATAACCCACAAGTGTAGGGGATCGCAACAGTTTTTGATAAGTAAGAGTGTCGAACCCAACGAGGAGCTAAAGGTAGAATAAATATTCCCTCAACTTCTATCAACCACCGATACAACTCTACGCATGCTTGACGTTCGCTTTACCTAGAACAAGTATGAAACTAGAAGTACTTTGTAGGTGTTGTCTGATAGGTTTGCAAGATAATAAAGAACACGTAAATATAAACTAGGGGCTGTATAGATAAAGAAGCAATAAAGTAAATATTATTAGAGAGCTTTTTGTTACGAGAAAGTTATTTGTCCCTAGGCAATCGATAACTAGACCGGTAATCACTATTGCAATTCTATTTGAGGGAGAAGCATAAGCTAACATACTTTCTCTACTTGGATCATATGCACTTATGATTGGAACTCTAGCAAGCATCCGCAACTACTAAAGATTCATTAAGGTAAAACCCAACCGTAGCATTAAAGTATCAAGTCCCCTTTATCCCATACGCAAACAACCTACTTACTCGGGTTTGTGCTTCTGTTCACTCACGCCACCCACCATAAGCAAATCATAAACATATTACAAACCCTACAGCGGGGATCCCTCACGCTTGCGCGACACAGAGGGCACCATAGGACAGCACCAATAATAAAATATGCAACTCAAACCAATCATAGCAACTCATCAATCACTGATAGGACAATGAAAATCTACTCAGACATCATAGGATGGAAACACATCATTGGATAATAATATGAAGCATAAAGCACCATGTTCAAGTAGAGGGTACAGCGGGATGCGGGAGAGTGGAACTCTGAATATAGATGGGGGAAGGTGATGGAGATGTTGGTGAATACGGCGGAGGTGCTGGTGTAGATCGCGGTGATGATGATGGCCCCCGGCAGCGCTCCGGCGCCACCGGAAGCAAGGGGGATAGAGCCCCCCTTCTTCTTATTCTTCCTTGACCTTCTCCCTAGATGGGAGAAGGGTTTCCCCTCTGGTCCTTGGCTCCCATGGCGTGGGAGGGGTGAGAGCCCCTCCGAGATTGGATCTATCTCTCTGTTTCTGCGTTCTCAGATTCTACCCATTCACCGTTTCTTTAATATTCGGAGACCCGTAACTCCGATTGGGGTGAATCTTTCGCCCAGATTTTTCTCATAAATTAGCTTTCTTGCGGCAAAAGAAGGGCATCAGCCACCTTACGGATGGCCCACGAGAGTGCTAGGCACGCCCAGGGGGTGTGGGCGCGCCCCCCTGTCTTGTGGCCACCTCGGACACCGTTTCTCGTTGATTCTTCTTCCGGAAAATCCCAAATATTTCAAAATAATTCTCCGTCCGTTTTTATCCCATTTCGACTCCGTTTGATATTGGTTTTCTGTGAAACATAAAACATGCAACAAATAGGAACTGGCACTTGGCACTGGATCAATATGTTAGTCCCAGAAATAGTATAAAAACTTGCCAAAAGTATATGAAAGTTGAAGAATATTGGCATGGAACAATCAAAAATTATAGATATGACGGAGACGTATCATGGTCCAGAAGAGCAAAGGAGTTACAATGAAGAAGAATCTGAAGTTTCCTCAAACCAAGCAACAGATGTTGAGGGCAGATGCAGAAATAAATGCGGAGAAGTAAGCTTTGGCGCAAATTGTTGTGCCAACTATAGTGATCAGAGAGCCAACCACCACTCAAGATGTGTCAGCAATTCCTGTTGAGCCTACAACCATCACATGAGTTCAACAGATCAAGGGGAAGATTCCTCTGTCAACAACCGCACCTAAACCAGCTAAGTAGCAAAAGATTGTCAAGTTTGCCATGGGCAGAAAGGCAGGACAGGGCAGAAAAGGTGTGGGGTCCAGACACGAGACAGAACAACGTGCCACAGCCATCGATGCAGGAGTGCCAAGTTCTGCTAGTTTGCTGCCAACTCAGTCTGGAAAGATGCCAACTGCAGATACTAGTGTACCAACTGAAGTGTCAATTAGCACGTGGGTCACAGTCAAAACTAGCACTGTTGCTCAGGAAGACACAACTGCAACCGCAAGCCCCAAGGTGACAACTCATAGAGATTCTTCAATGCCAAACACAGAAGGAGGTCATCAATCTGCCAAACTGTCGTCTCCAGGAGCTAACACGGAGCATCCAAGCAAGCCTGCATCACCAAGAGCTGATTTTCAGCACACATTAACACAAGAGGAGGTGGCTAACATTGTAAGAAGGTGCAAGCCTCCCAGGACGCCAACCACAACATTACCTCGAACTAGGTCAGTGAACGATGCACCTGTGAATGTGCCGCAAGGAGATGCCTCTAGCCTTCAACCCATACGCAGAACAAACTCTTACAGCTATCATGGTGACGGGTACTGCGATGCACCAACCTTTGACCTGGGCATAGATGATGATGTTGGGCATGCTGGAGCACTTGCTCCAGCAGCACAAACAGGGGAAGCCAACGCGGTTGTCATAGATGAGGACGAGTTGGACCCAGCAACTCTGAACGAAGGATGCGTTGCTGCTGATGCTGGCAAGGGATTAGCTCACCGGCCAAATGTTGGATCACCAGACAGCTGCCACACCCCGATATGCGAAGAACCAGCAGTTGGCACAAGCAGTTCTTTAGGACCACCTGTTGCACGAAGACAGAGGAGGGTAATAAGGCCTGGAGCATCTCAAAGGTCTCCATTCATTGAATACAACAAAAAAAATACCTTCAACTCCAATGAGGCAGTCAACAAGCTTTACGCTGCCCTCTTGTATTAGGTCAGGCATCACCCAGGAGCAAATAATGATGATACCAGGTAAATCCACTCCCCACAACCTATATACATATATTTTTCAGTTGCACTGTACCACCCACTTAGTTGCACGACAAGCAGAGCATGTTGCACAGAACAGTGCTTTAAATTGCACACTCTTGTTTTTTTAATACACGTTTTTCTTTCTTGATGTGACCCTTCAAGCTAACTTTGTCTTTTCATTTCTTCTAAAAAAATGCAGCCCTGAGATAATCAAGTATGGTAATTTCTATATTTCTTTAAAGGAGTTAGTTGATTCCATGAAGCCTCTTCAATGGCTTTTAAGAATTTTTATTGAGACTGGAATCATACACATCATGGATAACCTACCAGAAGGGTCAAAGAAAGTCGTTATGCCACTGAGGTTTTCTATAAGATTTTTCAAAACCTTTGTACCCTCTTCCTTTTTTTGTACCACTTTTGTTGACCAACCAGGGAGTATTTTCATATAGAAAGGAGTTTGAGGAATGTTTATAATTTCTGCAAATCAACTTATAGCAAGGGATCCACAATGTGAATGAGATAAACAAGAAGTTTGAATACAAGAACTGTCTCAACAAGAAAGACTTGGTCAGTGTTGTGCCCACATGATCCATGTCTTAGTTGGGACTCGTAGCATGTTCAGTTGCACATGACACATCTATTAGTTGGCAAATACCTTCTGCCAACCTGTTTCAACTTCACCATTTTTGTACTGTTTTTTCTTACCTACAACGTGTATCTGTGTCTGAATCATTCACATGTGCAGGTCATGCTGCCAGTGCTTGAGTGCGCTAATGTAAACGACCGTGAAGGAGGCAGGCATTATTGGTTCTTCAACATCAACTTGAGGGATGGACGTTTCGACGTCCTTGATTCAAACAGGAAGCTAGAACACATTGAGTTGATGAACACCGCCTCTACGATCGCGGGGGCAGTACGCCAGCTATGGAGGATGCATTACCCAAAGCAGAGCATCGGGCACTTCTGGATTATTGACATCTATGTACCAAAGCAACTTGGCAAGTAAGACAAGAAGCATTACATTCTTCTCTATTTTTTTGATCAATCTGTAGTCTTTTAAAATTTCCTACATGTACAATCTTTAGTTTTTTAAGACACACAACTAGTTTGCAATCTGTTTTTCATTTTTATGACTTTCTCATGGATTATCTAGCCAGTTGCACAGTGGAACATCAGTAGTTGCACAGTGGCACATAAGTAGTTGCACAGTGGCACATAATTAGTTGCACATTACCACAGAGTACATTATCTTATTGGTTTTAAAAGCCTCCAACAAATTTTCTTTTTCCCCACTATAGCAATGAGTGTGGTCTGTTCGCACTGCTTAATGTCACTGAGTGGAACGGGAGCCTACTTCCCAATTATGAGCCCAAGGAAGTAGTCAACATCAGGAAGAAGCTGGCATATGATTGGGTCACCAGCACGCACAACTCCGCCCCATGGAGGAATTTGCTGAGATACGAAAAGGACTAGGTCAGTACTCTTTTTTATTCTCTGCCTTTTTTCAATGCCTTGCTGGTTTGCACAATTTTTAGACAGATTCGTAGTTGCATATTAGTAGTAATTCCATTGCAACTCAATGTCATCACTTTTGTTCACACATTAGGAGCACTGGGAATACAATTGTTCAACAACTAAATATTATATGATTTGGCAACAAAGGCACAAATAGAAACCATTTTTACACAGTGCATTAACTAATTCAAGGAAAACAACTTAGAGAAGAGAAAGCATAGATGCTAAATGTGTCCACTTGGCCCCTAAATTGCTTAAAAACCATCATTCTTTTCCCTTTTCCCTTTTTTTGATACAGAAGATGCAAGAGAATCACAACAGCTTGAGTGGACACACACCAGCAGTGTGCTTTGTAGATTGGCAGTGGCTGCATTTGTTTTTCTTCTTTGGGTGTAGGTCCAGCGCCGATTTGTACCGTCGACTCTTCTCCCTACCCTTTGTAGTAGACCTTGGAGGATTCCTGGGCACAAAATCATCATAGGCTAGTGCCGGGGATGCAGCCTCCAACGGGGCAGGACCATCACAAGGTTGTGTTTGATCACCTATGGAATAATCATATAAAAGTTTAGTTTTTTTGCGCAACCAGGACTGATGTTCTCTGCAACCACACAGCTTATGTTGTGCAACTAACTAGTTGTTGTGTGCAAGTTAAGTTTAAAAGAAAACATGTAGTAGCACGGCCCGTCATGGCACTTGGATGGTAATCACCTATAGCTAGAACAGGAAAAAGCAAGTTAGTTTTTTGTCTTGATGCTCGAACTAACAGAGCACACGCAACTAGGTAGCCTGTTCTGTGCAACTGGCCACCATGATGTGTGCAACTGAAATCACACACCTACTTGCTTGGGGAGTTGGGGCAGGTAATCACCTGGATGACAAGCCCCCTGAGTACTCCCTGTAGGGCCATTGGGAGGAGCACGCGGGGCACTACTTGTTGGGCCAGGCGGGGGAGGAGGTGGAGGAGCAGGTCGTGTAGGGCCTGGAGGTGGAGGAGGTCCTGGAGGGTTGCCATCAACTATAGCCAGAAGAGGAAAAACAAGTTAGTTGTTTATCTTGATGCTCAAACTAACATAGCGTGCACAACTGGGTAGCATGTTCTGTGCAACTGGGCACCATGATGTGTGCAACTGAAGTTACACACCTAGTTAGATGGGGTGTTGGGGCAGGTAATTACCTGGATGATGAGGCCCCTGAGTACTC
The DNA here is from genome assembly GCF_018294505.1 of Triticum aestivum. Classification (NCBI taxonomy): domain Eukaryota; kingdom Viridiplantae; phylum Streptophyta; class Magnoliopsida; order Poales; family Poaceae; genus Triticum; species Triticum aestivum. The sequence continues at coordinate 75,927,836 of NC_057804.1, forward strand.
CCTGTAGGGCCATTGGGAGGAGCACGCGGGGCACTGCTTGTTGGGACAGGCGGGGGAGGAGGTGGCGAAGCATGTCGTGTAGGGCCTCGAGGTGGAGAAGGTCCTCAAGGGTTGCCATCATCTGATAGCCCCGTAGCAGCAGTCGATTTTTTCTTTTTCTTGGACTTGTTCAGGTGGCCGATCTCGGTACATGCTCCGCGCATATGACTGTCTACAATAGCATATGCTGCATCAGAGCCACTCGCAAACTTGGCTAGTTTCCGAAAATTGTATATCATGTTTCTCTCTCTTATCTGCTTCTTTGATTGAGGAGGCATTACATCCGATTGCTCATACCCAGTCCCTCGCGTACTAGGTATAGCAGTAGGTGTCCACCGTCTTAGCAGGTACCTTTCCGGTATGACATCAACTCCAATATGGGTGAACACCTTGAGGATGTGGCAACAGAGGATGCCGTCCTTGTCCATTTTATAGCACTCACACAAATAGGAACCCTCCTCCACCCTTTCCTGCACCAAGTAGTTTCGAGAACCATATTTGGCAACAAATTCCTGGTTCGGTCTAAGCTCAAAAATATCAGCACCAACTTGGAATGCATTATAACGTCCAATCAGCTCAAACTCTTCACTGAACTTGTGGTAAAGGTCCCTAGTGTAGGTTTCGTAAGCTTGCCTCTCTATTGGGAAGTTGGACCATAGCTCAATCTCAAGGTGTTCTATCCTGTAATCATTGCAGCCTTCCTTGGCAAGGATGTGGTTCTGAATTTTTTCATATTGCTTGACGAAGTTCAGCATTGAGTTGTGTGGGTTCACATATCTTTTTAGGACGGCGTTGAACCCCTCACTACGCTGTGTAGACTGCAGGAAGGGGAAGAACCTGTGTTTGAAGTAGCACGGCACCCAAGTTGACATGTATTTGTACAACTTCTCAAAGTGCGTATGTGTCATAGCCTCGTACTTCATTATTAACCCAGCCCAATTCTGTTCAAACTCGTCTGGAGTGAAGCTGAAGTCAACACCGTAGTTGAAATCATCAGAGAGCCCTGAATTCCGGCACAACAGCCAACCAACTTTTTCCTGTGCCTTTTTCATGATGTGTCATCGACAATAGCGATGCACGGTGGTTAGAACGATGCTCTGTATTGACTGCCTCATTGCACCATCCTGATTGGTTATGAAGTTGTCATGAGGTTTGCCATGCATAGCCTCTAGGAATGCTTGGAAGACCCAATCAAAGTTTGATGCCAACTCCTGCCTCACAAACGCGCAACCGAGCATGAAAGATTGGTCATGTCGATTTATTCCAATGAAGGGTGCGAATGGCATATTGTACATGTTGGTCATGTAGGTGGTGTCAAACGATATGCAATTGTGGTATGCCTCCGCATAAGCTTTTATAGCTAAGCCATCCACCCAAAATATGTTGACAGCTCTGTCCTCTTCATCATATTTTACCTTGTAGAAGAAGTCTGGATCGGTTTTATGTATATCCTTGAAGTGCGCAATTGTCTCAATCACGTCACCCTCCTTTGTGTCATCTCTAAGGAAACTTGTACACATATTTGTTATTGCCTTTGGTCCGAATGGCACCATCAACTCAGATCCGTAGAACTCTATCATTATATGCATCATCCGTCCTGCATAATACAGAAAGAAAACAATATATCCTTTTTTAGTCGCATGAATGTGCACATCCCGCTGCACAGTAATAGGACATGTGTTGGCACAGAAGATAATTGTAGGAAATGGACACCTAGCTGCAACTTTTTAAAACACTTTGCACTTTTGCACACATGACATTGTGTAGTTGCACAGTGAAGGTAATCTAGTTGCACAACAAGCACCAAAGTGATATAGAAACAACATGGAAAGTTGGACATTAGTTGCACAATTAAGACATTTCAGTTGCACAGGAGTACCATACCAGTTGGCGCACTGGACAGCCTAGAAAGACACTTAAATCTGCAAGGGATATAGAAACACACATGTAGTCAAGTTGCAGTTATACAAGATGCGCAAAAACTCCTTTTCATCAGGAGAGATGCCTTGGTGGGATCTCAATTATTTGGACAACGAAGGTTTGTTCACCAGCGGATGATTGTGGTCACAAACAAAGTGTGTCACCTCCCATCGCCCATCTAGCAGCTTCACCAACATTTTTGGCTTGCATTGAGTCTGCTTTATTATCTCGTGTTTCCATTTCTTCTTTTTCTTACTAGGACCGACCTCCTCTTCAGCAAAGATTGGAGGTTCATCTTCCATTTCCTCATCACTAGCAACAAGTTTTGGATCTGGTATAGGGTCCAGGACAGGAGGATCCTCAGCTCCTCCATCATCACCTTTCGGCTTCTTGAACTTGTTGCAGCAAAAATGTTGTTTTACCAATACATTGGTGTGAGGTGTCCACCTAGAGGTGTTCATCTTGATAGAGAAACCCATCTGTCGTGAAATAGTCATGGCAGATGTCCTAGTGTGAGGACTTAGTCATGAGGCAAACGCATCTATGTGGTAGCTTGAGAGGGGTTGATCGGGACGAGAGACGCGTAGCAGATCAACACACAAGACGAGGATTTAGACAGCTTCGGGCCCCGAGAAACATCATCCGGTAATAGCCCTGCATGTTGTTTGTGGCCAGGTCTCATTATGCTCATGAGGGGGACGTCGAATCTCCGGCTCTCCTCTAGTTGTGTCTATCCTTAACGATTATTTTCCTCCCCTCTCTTGGGGTGCCCCGCCCCTCCTTATATAAGTTGAAGGGGCGGGTTACATGTAGAGTCAAACTCGGATTAGGAATTAACCTATCTTGACGTCTTACCATGGGCTTCTTAATGTCTTGGGCTTCTTAACGTCTTGGGCTTCTTAACATACGCCGGCTTACATTTCGGCTTACAATCTCACTTACAATCTGGCTTAACTGTCTGGCTTAACTGTCTGGCTTAACCGTCTGGCTTAACTGTCTGGCTTAACTGTCTGCCGGCTTAACCTGTTTAACTGTCTGCCAGCTTAACCTGTTTAACTGTCTGCCGGCTTAACCTGTTTAACTGTTTGCCGGCTTAACCTGTTTAACTGTCCGCCGACTTACAATGCTTAACTGTCCGCCGGCTTATAATCTGTCGGGTCACCAATGAAACATCAAGTCCCAGCCGGGTCATATCTCCGGCCGGGTCATACCGCGGGGTATATCCCCGACATTAGCCCCCAACTTAATTTGGATTCATCAATGTTAAACTGATCTTGTAAAACAAAGACAAGAACAATTTTGACAGATTATGCTCTGGGTTAAGAACTCTTGTAAGTCAGCACCTGATCATCCTTAACTCCTTGGTATTTCCTTCTTCTAGAAAATCCGGGTAAATAGGCCAGCTTCATAATCAATTTGCTGGTATTGGTTTCTCACAGAAAAAACATTGGTCATGAAATACTCATCTGATTTTCAGCCATCTTGAAGATGTAGAAGTTGCCGGTTTATCATTGCCAAAATATTCAGTTTGTAAGTATTGATGGCACCGGGTCATAATTGTTGTTAACATCAAACTTGAAATTGTATCTCCCTTATATGTAGCCCCCAAGTGCCGGGTTGTCATGCTTGCAACAACCTGGGACTTGTAATCGCCTTATGCTCATAAAAACTTCAACCAGTGTAGCCCCCAAGGGCCAAGTCATTATGCAATAATGAGCAGGGACTTTGTAGATATAATCATGTAGACTTGAACAGCAACGTGTAGCACCCAAGGGCCGGCTTAGTAAGATAATGTTGAGCTGGGACTTTGTATACAATTCATTGATAATAACATCATATGATGGAATCTCCACCATGGGGCTTGAACCGACGTCCACAAGGTTAAGAGCTTTGTACTCTACCAACTGAATAGTGGACCTTTCAATATAATGGATTAAGGCTTGTGTACCTTGATTTTTTGACAGGAGCAATTGGTAGCCCCCAAGGGCTGGCTCATTACAATGGATGAGTCGGGTCTTCAATAAGTTGAATAAAAATGACTTTGCATTAGCCCCCAAGTGCCGGGTTGTAAGCTTGCAGCGACTCGGGACTATTCCCTTCATTGTAAAATAAACCATATCCATTGATAAAATAATATCCATTGCGCCGAAGTGACTTTGAAAACCTCCATCATAATATTTGGTTATTGACAACCATAATAAAAATCCAGCGATGTTGTCTATTAAAGATTTGAATAATATAATCCGGTTTTGAAAACCAGTCCCTGTGATATTGAATCGTATTGCCGGCTTATGATACTTGTGCGGTAAGGGTGATAACCCAAAACTTAGAAGCCAATACTTCCAAGTATTAACATTGTCATACACTGGCGACTTATCGTCCAAAGCCAGGCCGGGTTAATAGAGACCATAGGTATGCTTCAGATATGAGCAAAAAGTATCAAGATAAATCCGAAAGACCGTCTCAAAACTTAAGTCAGAAAGAGATAAAAAAGCGAAGCTTCTGATTCGAATACGATCAGTAAGCCGGACCAAAAGGGGTTAAGCTATGAAAACCAGTCCCTGTGATATTGAATCATATTGCCGGCTTATGATACTTGTGCGGTAAGGGTGATAACCCAAAACTTAGAAGCCAATACTTCCAAGTATTAACATTGTCATACACTGGCGACTTATCGTCCAAAGCCAGGCCGGGTTAATAGAAACCATAGGTATGCTTCATATATGAGCAAAAAGTATCAAGATAAACCCGAAAGACCATTTCAAAAAACTTAAGTCAAAAATAGAGAAAAAAGCGAGGCTTCTGATTCGAATACGATCAGTAAGCCGGACCAAAAGGGGTTAAGCTATGATTTGAATACGACCAGGAAGCCCCCTAGTGGGTTTGGCATTGCACCGATCAAGAGGGTACCGACAACTATGTTCTCTTTGGTTCGAATATGACCTATGTTTGAACAGGAAGCCCCCAAATGACCTTTAAAACATTTGATGACTCTGATTCGAATATGATCAGTAAGCCGGACCAAAAGGGGTTAAGCCATGATTCAAATACGATCCAACCCCCAGATGATCAAATTGTTTGAACAACTATGATTCGAATACGATCAGGAAGCTGTGCCAAAGGGGTTAAGCTAGATTTGAATACAATCAGCCCCCAGTGGTCTAAGTGTTTAATGACTCTGATTCGAATACGATCAGCAAGTCGGACCAAAAGGGGTTAAGCTATGATTCGAATACGATCCAGCCCCCAAGTGATCAAGAGGTTTGAACGGCTATTATTCGAATACGATCAGGAAGCCGTGCCAAAGGGGTTAAGCTGGATTCGAATACGATCATCCCCCAATAGTCATTGAAGCAGGGCACCCATGTTTGAGTTGTGCTTTGCAACAGACTCTCTTTGGTCCCTTTAATTTTCCCGAGAACTCGAACTTTGCGAGAGATAAATTCTTCTCGAGACGGAATTTTAAACCGGATATTTGAGAGCTTCAGTGAGAGACAGATTTCCCTTGAGCCAGATTTTAAACGGGAATTCTTCATTTTGAGCCAGAAATCTAACGTCCATTAAACTGGCAACATTTACTGAGCCATGTCCACGTAGCCCCCAAGTCTTAAGATTACTCGAGGAGTTGGCTTGAGACTCTCCATGCTTGACCATGATATGACGAGTGGATTGTTGGAATATGTTGAATCTCGGTGGGTTACAATTGACCATGTCCATTGATCAATCCGGTGTAGGCAAGGGCCATAATTTGATGGTTTTCTTTCTGCATAAAAATTTTCACAAACGAGAGTAATTGTTCTCGAAGACAACAAAAATGTATCAATAGAAGCTTGATAGGATGGATTTCACCTGATATGTTTGACCGAAAATTATCAGTCGTAGCGTTGCAGCAACGATGAGAGAAATGGCAGTTTTTAAAACGCAGCACCGGGCGGCTCAGAAGGGATCCTCTGGGTCATGTTGAACTCTTTTTTTTAACAGCCATTATCTGATTGACCTGTGTATACAGTATACCACAAGTCAAAAGTAAAATGTGTATGAAAATTGCATTAGCAGAAATATCTTAGAAAAATATAACCTGATATTTGTTCTGAGTGGATATAGGAACTATCTCGCACTCGCGAGCTCACCTGGCATATAGCAAACAGGATGGAGACCCCGGACCAGCCGAGTCAACAGACGTCTTCGGCGGGTTTTTTAATGCCTGACCACTTTGACTTTTCAGGAAACAGTGATATGGGGAAGCAGTAGAGCCAGCTCGAGGCGAAGCCTCGGTGATGGAGGAGAGGCCAGCGCGATGGTGGCTTGCAGTAGTAGAGTGAAGGCGAATGCCCGCTGTAAGGCAGTTCGCGGCCGCGGCGGCGCGAAGCAGCGCGGGGTGTGGAGACGCCCAGGAGGTTGCAGCTAACGCTGATGTACTCCTCCTTGGTGCAAGGAAGTAGGGGACGGGGTTGCGGCTGAAGGTGGCTTGGTGCAGGGGGTGAGCCGGCGGCAGTTCGACAGAAGTAAGCGGTGGCTCGTGGTCAAGGCGAAGCGAGGCCGGCTTGAGACTGGCTGAAGCAACCTGGCGCGGGCAACGGCAAGGCGGCCAGCGAGTCGATGAAGGCGACTCGGTGACGAAGACGAACCAGCAATGGCGGCTCGCGGGTGGCAACTCGGCGAGATGCAATGGTGGCTCGTAGGTGAGGCGGATGCGCAGTTTGACCAAGCCACAACGAGAGTGCCGGCAACGGCGACTTAGAGACGGCCCGCAGTAGTGGCTCAACAGCACAGAAGCAGGCATGGGCGGCTCAACGCTGTGGCATCGCCACGTCTAAGGCGGCCGAACGACCTACAGGCGACAGCGACTCGGCGGCGGATTGAAATGGAGTTGAGCGGCAGCTGACTCCCCAGAAACCGGTTAACCAGGGCGAGTTAAGGCAACGGCGACTTCGCATGTGTACATGACAGCGGCTCTGCGACCAGCGGTGGCGCGGTTGGCAGAGTGAGGCGGCGCATGGCGGCTCGTCTCACAGTGGTAGCTGTAGCAGAGGGCCGACCCAAGGTGCAGCAGGGGTGACTTGGAGATTGTGGCAGTGCGGCTCGGAAGCCAGGGCAAACCACGGCGGGTCACAATGAAGATGGCCTACTCTGAGCTTTGCAGTTTGGAGGCGGCGTGACCCGGAGCAAAGGCAACAGTGATGGCAAACGATGACTTAGGCGGCGATTCAAGGCCGGCTCAACACGACAGCTTGAAGTGGTGGCTCAAAGCCGCAGTGGCGCGGCGGCTCGCCTCCGGAGTGAGACGGTGACAGAGGCGCGAGGCATCAGGCAGCTCACAGGGGCGGCTTCGGGCACTGCGATTTGACCGCGGCCGCAAACATGGGCGGCTCATGGGCAGCGATGAACCGGAACGATTGTTGCGGAGATGGCCGACGATTTGGAGCAGAAGCTTACAACAAAGTCAGCTCGGAGGCAGAGATGAGTCCGGCGGCTCAACAATGCGATGATTGCAGCAGGTCGGTTCGGGGCCGCGGTTGATGCAGTTGACGGCGTGAGAGCAGAGGCGGCTTAAATCCGCAGAAGCAGGCCGCGCAAGGATAGCTCACGGAGGCGTGGGCGGCCGGCTTGGAGCTGGGGGAGACAGCAGATCTGTGCGGCTTGCGGTACGGTCGGAGGAGGAAAGCAGGCGAGGCGCCGTCGACTTGATGGAGGCGGCTCGTGACATAGCCAGTGCGAGGCGGGAAGATGCGGCGTCTTTTTCTCTTTCTCCGAGTCATGGACCAGTAGTGAGCTAGCGGCTCATAGCGGAGGCATGGTGGTGCGGGCGGCTTAGAAGCAGCGCCGCAGGCTCGAGTGGCGGGTCAGCGCGGTCGCTCGTCAGTGACTCAACAGCAAGGCGCGACTCAATGGTGAAGGAAATATGCCCTAGAGGCAATAATAAAGTTATTATTTATTTCCTTATTTCATGATAAATGTTTATTATTCATGCTAGAATTGTATTAACCGAAAACATAATACATGTGTGAATACATAGACAAACATAGTGTCACTAGTATGCCTCTACTTGACTAGCTTGTTAATCAAAGATGGTTAAGTTTCCTAACCATAGACATGAGTTGTCATTTGATTAAGAAGATCACATCATTAGAAGAATGATGTGATTGACTTGACCCATTCCGTTAGCTTAGCACTTGATCGTTTAGTATGTTGCTATTGCTTTCTTCATGACTTATACATGTTCCTATGACTATGAGATTATGCAACTCCCATTTACCGGAGGAACACTGTGTGTGCTACCAAACGTCACAACGTAACTGGGTGATTATAAAGGATCTCTACAGGTGTCTCCGAAGGTACATGTTGGGTTGGCGTATTTCGAGATTAGGATTTGTCACTCCGATTGTCGGAGAGGTATCTCTGGGCCCTCTCGGTAATGCACATCACTATAAGCCTTGCAAGCAATGTAGCTAATGAGTTAGTTACAGAATGATGCATTACGTAACGAGTAAAGAGACTTGTCGGTAACGAGATTGAACTAGGTATTGGATACCGACGATCGAATCTCGGGCAAGTAACATACCGATGACAAAGGGAACAACGTATGTTGTTATGCGGTTTGACCGATAAAGATCTTCGTAGAATATGTGGGAGCCAATATGAGCATCCAGGTTCCTCTATTGGTTATTGACCGGAGACGTGTCTCGGTCATGTCTACATAGTTCTCGAACCCGTAGGGTCCGCACGGTTAAGGTTTCGATGACAGTTATATTATGAGTTTATGAGTTTTGATGTACCGAAGGAGTTCGGAGTCCCGGATGAGATCGGGGATATGACAGGAGTCTCGAAATGGTCGAGACGTAAAGATCGATATATTGGACGACTATATTCAGAGTTCGGAAAGGTTCCGAGTGATTTGGGTATTTTTCGGAGTACCGGAGAGTTACGGGAATTCGTCGGGGAGTATATGGGCCTTATTGGGCTTTAGGGGAAAGAGAGAGGAGAGGCTGGGCGCCCCCCCAAGGCCTAGTCCGAATTGGACTAGGGGGGGGGGGGGCTGCGCCCCCTCCTTCCTTCTCTTCTCTTCCCCCTTTCCTTGACTCCTACTCCTACTACTTGGAAGGGGGGGAATCCTACTCCCGGTGGGAGTAGGACTCCTCCTTGGCGCGCCCTCCTTGGCCGGCCGCCCCCTCCCCCTTGGCTCCTTTATATACGGGGGCAGGGAGGCACCTCTAGACACACAAGTTGATCTTCTTGATTGTTCCTTAGCCGTGTGCGGTGCCCCCTCCATCATATTTCACCTCGGTCATATCGTTGCGGTGCTTAGGCGAAGCCCTACGTCGGTAGAACATCATCATCGTCACCACGCCGTCGTGCTGACAGAACTCATCCCCGATACCCTGCTGGATCAGAGTCCAGGGATCGTCATCGAGTTGAACGTGTGCTGAACTCGGAGGTGCCGTACGTTCGGTACTTGGATCGGTCGGACCGTGAAGACATACGACTACATCAACCGCGTTGTTATAACGCTTCCGCTATCGGTCTACGAGGGTACGTGGACAACACTCTCCCCTCTCGTTGCTATGCATCACCATGATCTTGCGTGTACGTAGGAATTTTTTTGAAATTACTACATTCTCCAAGAGTGGCATCCGAGCCTAGTTTTATGCGTAGATGTTATATGCACGAGCAGAACACAAGTGAGTTGTGGGCAATATAAGTCATACTGCTTACCAGCATGTCATACTTTGGTTCGGCGGTATTGCTGGATGAAGTGGCCCGGACCGACATTACGCGTACGCTTACGCGAGACTGGTTTTACCGCCGTGCTTTGCACACAGGTGACTAGCGGGTGTCTGTTTCTCCAACTTTAGTTGAACCGAGTGTGGCTACGCCCGGTCCTTGCGAAGGTTAAAACAGCACCAACTTGACAAACTATCTTTGTGGTTTTGATGCGTAGGTAAGAACGGTTCTTTCTCAGCCCGTAGCAGCCACGTAAAATTTGCAACAACAAAGTAGAGGACGTCTAACTTGTTTTTGCAGGGCATGTTGTGATGTGATATGGTCAAGACGTGATGCTATATTTTATTGTATGAGATGATCATGTTTTGTAACCGAAGTTATCGGCAACTGGCAGGAGCCATATGGTTGTCGCTTTATTGTATGAAATGCAAATGCCCTGTAATTGCTTTACTTTATCACTAAGCGGTAGCGATAGTCGTAGAAGCAATAGATGGCGTAACGACAACGATGCTACGATGGAGATCAAGGTGTCACGCCGGTGACGATGGTGATCACGACAGTGCTTCGGAGATGGAGATCACAAGCACAAGATGATGATGGCCATATCATATCACTTATATTGATTGCATGTGATGTTTATCCTTTATGCATCTTATCTTGCTTTGATTGACGGTAGCATTTTAAGATGATCTCTCACTAAATTATCAAGAAGTGTTCTCCCTGAGTATGCACCATTGCGAAAGTTCTTCGTGCTGAGACACCACGTGATGATCGGGTGTGATAGGCTCTACGTTCAAATACAACGGGTGCAAAACAGTTGCACACGCGGAATACTCAGGTTAAACTTGACGAGCCTAGCATATAACAGATATGGCCTCGGAACACCGAGACCGAAAGGTCAAACGTGAATCATATAGTAGATATGATCAACATAGTGATGTTCACCATTGAAACTACTCCATCTCACGTGATGATCGGACATGGTTTAGTTGATTTGGATCACGTGATCACTTAGATGACTAGAGAGATGTCTGTCTAAGTGGGAGTTCTTAAGTAATATGATTAATTGAACTTGAATTTATCATGAACTTAGTCTTAGTAGTATTTTGCAAATTATGTTGTAGATCAATAGCTTGCGTTGTTGCTTTCATATGTTTATTTTTGATATGTTCCTAGAGAAAATTGTGTTGAAAGATGTTAGTAGCAATGATGCGGATTGGATCCGTGATCTGAGGTTTATCCTCATTGCTGCACAGAAGAATTATGTCCTTAATGCACCGCTAGGTGACAGACCTATTGCAGGAGCAGATGCAGACGTTATGAATGTTTGGCTAGCTCAATATGATGACTACTTGATAGTTTAGTGCACCATGCTTAACGGCTTAGAATCGGGACTTCAAAGACGTTTTGAACGTCATGGACCATATGAGATGTTCCAGGAGTTGAAGTTAATATTTCAAGCAAATACCCGAGTTGAGAGATATGAAGTCTCCAACAAGTTCTATGGCTAAAAGATGGAGGAGAATCGCTCAACTAGTGAGCATGTGCTCAGATTGTCTGGGTACTACAATCGCTTGAATCAAGTGGGAGTTAATCTTCCAGATAAGATAGTGATTGACAGAATTCTCTAGTCACCATCACCAAGTTAGTAGAACTTTGTGATGAACTATAGTATGCAAGGGATAACGAAAATGATTCCCAAGCTCTTCATGATGTTAAAATTGACGAAGGTAGAAATCAAGCAAGAGCATCAAGTGTTGATGGTTGACAAGATCACTAGTTTCAAGAAAAAGGCAAAGGGAAAGAAAGGGAACTTCAACTAGAATGACAAGCAAGTTGTCACTCCCACGAAGAAGCCCAAAGCTGAACCAAAGCCTGAAACTGTGTGCTTACACTGCAAAGGAAATGGTCACTGGAAACGGAAATACCCTAAATATTTGGTGGAGAAGAAGGATGGCAAACTGAACAAGGGTATATTTGATATACAGGTTATTGATGTGTACCTTACTAGTGGTTATAGTAACCCTTGAGTATTTGATACTTGTTCGGTTGCTAAGATTAGTAACTCGAAACAGGAGTTACAGAATAAACAGAAACTAGTTGAGGATGAAGTGACGATATGTGTTGGAAGTGGTTCCAAGATTGATATGATCATCATCGCACACTCCCTATACTTTCGGGATTAGTGTTAAAACCTAAATAAATGGTATTTGGCATTTGCGTTGAACATGAATATGATTTGATCATGTTTATTGCGATACGGTTATTCATTTAAAGTCAAAGAATAATTATTGTTCTGTTTACATGAATAAAACCTTCGATGGTCATACGCCCAATGAAAATAGTTTGTTGGATCTCAATCGTAGTGATACACATATTCATAATATTGATGCCAAAAGATGCAAAGTTAATAATGATAGTGCAACTTATTTGTGGCACTGCCGTTCGGGTCATATCGGTGTAAAGCGCATGAAGAAACTCCATAAAGATGGATTTTTGGAATCACTTGGTTATGAATCATTTGATGCTTGCGAACCGTGCCTTTTGGGCAAGATGACTAAAACTCCGTTCTCCGGAACAATGGAACGAGCTACTGACTTGATGGAAATAATACATACCGATGTATACGGTCCAATGAATGTTGATGCTCGTGGTGGGTATCGTTATTTTCTGACCTTCACAAGATGAATTGAGCAGATATGAGTATATCTACTTAATGAAGCACAAGTCTGAAACATTTGGAAAGTTCAAAGAATTTCAGAGTGAAGTGGAGAATGATCGTAACAAGAAAATAAAGTTTCTGCAATTTGATCGCGGAGACAAATATTTGAGTTACAAGTTTGGTCTTCAATTAAAACAATGTGAAATAGTTTCGCAACTCACGCCATCTGGGACACCACAATGTAATGGTGTGTCCAAACGTCGTAATCATACTTTACTAGATATGGTGTGATCTATGATGTCTCTTATCGGTTTACCACTATCATTTTGGGGTTATGCATTAGAGACAGCTGCATTCACGTTTAATAGGGCAACATCTAAATCCGTTGAGACGACACCGTATGAACTATGGTTTAGCAGTAAACCTAAGCTGTCGTTTCTTAGAGCTTGGAGTTATGATGCTTATATGAAAAAGGTTTTCAACCTGATAAGCTCGAACCCAAATCGGATAAGTGCGTCTTCATAGAATACCCAAAGGAAACTATTGGGTACACCTTCTATCACAGATCCGAAGGCAAGTTATTCGTTGCTAAGATGGATCCTTTCTAGAGAAGAAGTTTCTCTCGAAATAAGTGAGTGGGAGGAAAGTAGACTTGATGAGGTAATTGTACCTTCTCCCTTATTGGAAAGTAGTTCATCACAGAAATCAGTTCCAGTGATTCCTACACCAATTAGTGAGGAAGTTAATGATGATGATCATGAAACTTCATATCAAGTTGCTACCAAACCTCATAGGTCTTCCAGAGTAAGATCCGCACCAGAGTGGTACGGTAATCATGTTTTGGAAGTCATGTTACTAGACCATGATGAACCTACGAACTATGAGGAAGCGATGATGAGCCCAGATTCCACGAAATGGCTTGAGGCCATAAAATCTGAGATATGATCCATGTATGAGAACAAAGTATGGACTTTGATTGACTTGCTCGATGATCAGCAAGCCATGTTAAATAAATGGATCTTCAAGAGGAAGACGGACACTGATAGTAGTGTTACTATCTACTAAGCTCGACTTTTTGCGAAAGGTTTTCGACAAGTTCAAGGTGTTGAATACGATGAGATTTTCTCACTCGTATCGATGCTTAAGTCTGTCTAAATCATGTTAGCAATTGCCACATTTTATGAAATCTGGCAAATGGATGTCAAAACTGTATTCCTCAATGGATTCTTTAAAGAAGAGTTGTATATGATGCAACCAGAAGGTTTTGTCAATCCTAAAGGTGCTAACAAAATGTGCAAGCTCCAGCGATCCATCAATGGACTGGTGCAAGCATCTCGGAGTTGGAATATACACTTTGATGAGTTGATCAAAGCATATGGTTTTATACAGACTTTTGGAAAGGCCTGTATTTACAATAAAGTGAGTGGGAGCTCTGTAGCATTTCTGATAAGTATATGTGAATGACATATTATTGATCGGAAATGATGTAGAATTTTCTGGAAAGCATAAAGGAATGTTTGAAAGGAGTTTTTCAAAGAAAGACCTCAATAAACTACTTACGTATTGAGCATCAAGATATATTGAGATAGATCAAGACGCTTAATAAGTTTTTCAATAAGTACATACCTTGTCAAGATTTTGAAATAGTTCAAAATGGAACAGTCAAAGAAAGAGTTCTTACCTGTGTTGCAAAGGTGTGAAATTGAGTAAGACTCAAGTCCCGACCACGGCAGAAAATAGAAAAGAGAATGAAAGTCATTCCCTATGCCTCAGTCATAGGTTCTATAAAGTATGCTATGTACCAGACCTATTGTATACCTTGCTCTGAATTTGGCAAGGGAATACAATAGTGATCTAGAAGTAGATCACTGGACATTGGTCAAAATTATCCTTAGAGAAATAAGGAGATGTTTCTCGATTATGGAGGTGATAAAAGAGCCCGTCGTAAAAAGTTACAATGATGCAAGCTTTTACACCACTCCAGATGACTCTAAGTCTCAATCTGGATACATATTGAAAGTGGGAGCAATTAACTAGAGTAGCTCCGTGCAGAGCATTGTAGACATAGAATATTTGCAAAATACATACGGCTCTTAATGTGACAGACCCGTTGACTAAGCTTCTCTCACGAGCAAAACATGATCACACCTTAGTACTCTTTGGGTGTTAATCACATAACGATGTGAACTAGATTATTGACTCTAGTAAACCCTTTGGGTGTTGGTCACATGACGATGTGAACTATGGGTGTTAATCACATATAGATGTGAATATTGGTATTGAATCACATGGCGATGTGAACTAGATTATTGACTCTAGTGCAAGTGGGAGACTGAAGGAAATATGCCCTAGAGGCAATAATAAAGTTATTATTTATTTCCTTATTTCATGATAAATGTTTATTATTCATGCTAGAATTGTATTAACCGGAAACATAATACATGTGTGAATATATAGACAAACATAGTGTCACTAGTATGCCTCTACTTGACTAGCTCGTTAATCAAAGATGGTTAAGTTTCCTGACATGAGTTGTCATTTGATTAACGAGATCACATCATTAGAAGAATGATGTGATTGACTTGACCCATTCCGTTAGCCTAGCACTTGATCATTTAGTATGTTGCTATTGCTTTCTTCATGACTTATACATGTTCCTGTAACTATGAGATTATGCAACTCCCGTTTACCGGAGGAACACTTTGGGTGCTACCAAACATCACAACGTAACTTAGTGATTATAAAGGAGCTCTACAGGTGTCTCCGAAGGTACATGTTGGGTTGGCGTATTTCGAGATTAGGTTTTGTCACTTCGATTGTCGGAGAGGTATCTCTAGGCCCTCTCGGTAATGCACATCACTATAAGCCTTGCAAGCAATGTAGCTAATGAGTTAGTTACGGAATGATGCATTACGTAACGAGTAAAGATACTTGCCAGTAACGAGATTGAACTAGGTATTGGATACCGACGATCGAATCTCGGGCAAGTAACATACCGATGACAAAGGGAACAACGTATGTTGTTATGTGGTTTGACCGATAAAGATCTTCGTAGAATATGTGGGAGCCAATATGAGCATCCAGGTTCCGCTATTGGTTATTGACCGGAGACGTGTCTCGGTCATGTCTACATAGTTCTCGAACCCGTAGGGTCCGCACGCTTAAGGTTTCGATGACAGTTATATTATGAGTTTATGAGTTTTGATGTAACTAAGCAGTTCGGAGTCCCGGATGAGATCAGGGACATGACGAGGAGTCTCGAAATGGTCGAGACGTGAAGATCGATATATTGGACGACTATATTCGGAGTTCGGAAAGGTTCCGAGTGATTCGGGTATTTTTCGGAGTACCGGATGGTTACGGGAATTCGCCGGGGAGTATATGGGTCTTATTGGGCTTTAGGGGAAAGAGAGAGGAGATGTTGGGCGCCCCCCCCCCCCAAGGCCTAGTCTGAATTGGACTAGGGGGAGGGGCTGTGCCCCCTCCTTCCTTCTCTTCTCTTCCCCCTTTCCTTGACTCCTACTCCTACTACTTGGAAGGGGGGGAATCCTACTCCCGGTGGGAGTAGGACTCCTCCTTGGCGCGCCCTCCTTGGCCGGCCGCCCCCTCCCCCTTGGCTCCTTTATATACGGGGGCAGGGGGCACCTCTAGACGCACAAGTTGACCTTCGTGATCGTTCCTTAGCCGTGTGCGGTGCCCCCCTCCACCATATTCCACCTCGGTCATATCATTGCGGTGCTTAGGCGAAGCCCTCCGTCGGTAGAATATCATCATCGTCACCATGCCATCGTGCTGACAGAACTCATCCCCGATACCCTGTTGGATCGGAGTCCGGGGATCGTCATTGAGCTGAACGTGTGCTGAACTCGGAGGTGCCGTATGTTCGGTACTTGGATCGGTCGGACCATGAAGACGTACGACTACATCAACCACGTTGTTATAACGCTTCCGCTATTGGTCTACGAGGGTACATGGACAACACTCTCCCCTCTCGTTGCTATGCATCACCATGATCTCGCGTGTGCGTAGGAATTTTTTTGAAATTACTATGTTCTCCAACAAATGGTAGAACACAGCTCACGGGAGAGGTGAGCCGGCGGCAGTAGCTACAACTCAGATAGGCAACCCACGGCAGCTCAATGGATGCAAACCAGAGGTGCAGGGCCGCTCTCTACGGTGAGGTGGAGCCAAGGCGGCTCAACGGCGATGGTCGAGGGGGCGGTTCATTGGCGGCGGCTTTAGGTGAGCTCGCGCTGCAGTAGTGGCCGGGCGGCTTGAGGCCGACCACACCGCGGCAACGATTCAGGCGATCAAAGCCTCTCAAGGCGAAGCCGTGGCTCTAGGCAAGGCAAAGACAAAAAACGGCACGTGAGGCGTCCGGGCGGCTCAACGGCGGCTCACGGAGGTTGTGCAATGCGGCCGAGGCAAGACCGCTCGGTCAGCGACGTAGCTCCGGCAAGGGGCGAAACGAGCTAACGCACTCGAACCGCGGCTTGTCAGGGGCAGAACGAGCTAACACACTCGGGTGGCCGCGGAGATATCTCAGGAAGGCTCAACGGCAGAGGGGCGCCGGGTGGAACTGTGTGGGGCCGCGCACGAGGCAGCCACGAGCAGTGATCTGGTCCGGGCGGTTTCACAGACAGCGGCTCAGGACGACGACTCAGCAGGGCCGCGGCTCAAAGCGGCCATGGCAGAAACAGGGCCGGCGACTCAGGAAGGCCGCAAGGGCAGCAAAGCGACCCGACGGAGGTGCGCTGTGGTAGCGAGGCAAACCGGGAGGAAAGGCAGATTCACTGACAAGGGCGGCTTGATGGAGGCAGCCAAACAGAGCCGTGCCGGTCACGGCGAGCCACAGCAGAGGCGCACCAGCGGCCACCACCGGCAGCTCGATGCGAGTTCTGCGCGCGGGCGGCTCGGAAACGAGGCCACGGCGGCGGAGACCGGATCCAACTCCCCTCCATGTCCTTGTCCTGGTCGTTCTTGGTTTGACCATCCACATTGTGTCTTCCACTCTCTTTTTTTGTCTTGATGTCATGAAGAGCCGGCAATAGCTTTCGATCCCCACATAGGTAGTACTAGTACTACTATGCAATCATATTGGCAACAACATCGTTTTGCTTTTGGGTTGTGGTCGATGTTTGACCAATCCATGTCCGGATCGTGGTTGATCTTACAACTTTGCGTTTGACTGCGTGCGGTGAGGTGAGCAGCGTAGAGGCCGGGCACGGTCTTGGGAGTAGTACTGACTGCAGGTGCATAGCGTTTTGGCAGATCACCTCGTCGACGCGCCGGAGTAGAAATCAGCGTCGACTGGCCTGACTTGATGCATTGTGTGAGGACACATGTGTAGATGCAGATTGAATCCGTTTCATGGTGGTGTGCGAGATTATCCACAAAAATCCTTCCAAGTTTGATCTTTAGACGAGACCAACACTGGTTTTGATAGAAAAGTAAATTCACCGGCAACTGACTAGATTAGTTCGGAATTGATCTGACCAACAAACTCGCCGATGATGTAAATCCTTTCGCAACAACTCTTTTTCATCCGGAGAATTGTGAACTCCTCGATCCCTGGAAGAGATCCCTCCAAGAACTCGTTACCACCATGCGCGAGCCCCACGGTGGGCGCCAACTGTCGTGAAATAGTCACGACAGATGTCCTAGTGTGAGGACTTAGTCGTGAGGCCAACGCATCTATGTGATAGCTTGAGAGGGGTTGATCGGGACGAGAGACGCGAAGCGTATCAACACACAAGACGAGGATTTAGACAACTTCCGGCCCCGGGAAACATCATCCCGTAATAGCCCTACATGATGTTTGTGGCTAGGTCTCATTATGCTCATGAGGGAGGCGTCGAATCTCCGGCTCTCCTCTAGTTGTGTCTAGCCTTAACGATTATTTTCCTCCCCTCTCTTGGGGTGCCCCATCCCTCCTTATATAAGTTGAAGGTGAGGGTTACATGTAGAGTCAAACTCGGATTAGGACTTAACCTATCTTGACGTCTTACCATGGGCTTCTCACCATGGGCTTCTTAATGTCTTGGGCTTCTTAACGTAAGCCGGCTTACAATCCGGCTTATAATTTGACTTACAATCTAGCTTAACTGTGTGGCTTAACTGTCTGGCTTAACCGTCTGGCTTAACTGTCTGGCTTAACTGTCTGCCAACTTAACCTATTTAACTATCTGCCGACTTAACTTGTTTAACTGTCTGCCGGCTTAACCGCCTGCCGACTTAACCTGTTTGACTTTCTGCCGGCTTAACTTGTTTAACTGTCTGCCGGCTTAACCTGTTTAACTGTTTGTCGGCTTAACCTGTTTAACTGTCCACCGGCTTACAATGCTTAACTGTCTGCCGGCTTATAATCTGCCGGGTCACCAATGAAACATCAAGTCCCAGCAGGGTCATATCTCCGGTCGAGTCATACCGCGGGGTATATCCCCGACACCATCCATAGGGCGTAGCTGTTGTAGTGATCCTTAGCAATTTGAAGGCTGTCAAACCTCATGCCAACATAGGGTTCCATAGGTTTAGAACCAGCATCATCCTCTCCTTCTTCTCCTTGCACAACACCGTCAACAGCCCGAGCTCCTAGTTCAGTCCTGGTTGGACCAGGAACATTTGTCGTGGTTCCTGTGTCATGAGAGTATGGCTCTCTGACTGCAAGGACACCACTACAGGGGAACCAAGGGTTGATGACTGTCCTACGCATTGTCATGTCCCATAGGATTAGGACCACGACTTGTCTGCGTGTAGTAAACAGATCGCCCATTTTCTATCTAATTTCCTTGTGGTATGTTGGGTTGCTGCTGATCCATATCATGAGAAAGCTCAATTAGATCAGGAGGCAACTCATTGAGATCAAGCATTTTTTTTCCTTTTTTTTATGTTGCCACACACTCCTTACACATAAAAAAAGAAGAAAGTGATGTCATCAGTTGTTAAACACAAAAGTGTGTTTCAAACAACCTAAAAACTTAGTAAATAGGCAGTTGCACAGCATTATGACAATCTTAGTTGCAGAAGTTACAAGACTACAGCAGAATCTTTATTATAACAGTTATGCATTTTTTTTGTTTGCACAGAGTTGTTATGTTAGTTGCACAGTTTGCAGTAAATAGCTGGCAAGAACATGACTTCATTTTACTACAGTGTTTTCTGACTTTTTTCCTATGTTTGTTGCAATGGTCCGCGGGTTTTTTGTTTGGCAATGAGTTGATTTAGATTTTTCTGCACATAACTTGGACATAATTTGATGCTACATTTGAGATGGAAAATCCATGTGAAAGAAGAAAGAAGAATTGGATGACAAATTATAGTTATATGTTTTCATCGCCGTTTCTGTTTTTACTTCTAGTATATTGAACATATTTTTACACTATAGCTTTTCAATAAGTGTGGGACTTGAATATATGTATGGGACAAGATTATATGCGTGACTTTTTTAATATGGTTTGTGGCTTCATTAGATATGGACAAAAGTTCTTGTGTTTTTGCTGTCGTACTACAGATTTCTGATTTGGCTAGCATAGATGTCTCAGTTGCCAGGATGCATTTTTTTCAGTTGGCCAGCATGCATGTTCAGTTGGACAGTCAATGTGTTCAGTTGGCTAGAATAGATGTCTCAGTTGGGCAGGATACATTTTTCAATTTGGCCAACATACATGTTCAGTTGGACAGTCAATGTGTTCAGTTGGCTAGAATAGATGTTTCAATTGGCCAGGATAATTTTTTTAGTTTGGCTAACATGCATGTTTAGTTGGCCAGAAAACATGTTTTCATTGCACATATACTTCAGGTTTTCTAAAGTGTTCACTCACAAACATCCAGTACATGTGGGGTACAATGCATGTTTTAGTTTGACTAGCATGCATGCTGAGTTGCCAGAATACAGGTTCAGTTGGCTGGGATGCATATTCAGTTGCACATTTATGCATTTTTCATTGCACATATCTTTTGGATAGTCAATAACTACAAGTTGGTAAAATGCATGTTTAGTTTTTGCTACAATGCTTGTTGAGTTGGCTTTAATTATGTTTTAATTGGCCGGAGAACTTGTTTTAGTTGGCTTGTTTAACACATCCAGGCGTCGGAAACTTGGTTGGCATGCATGTTGTAAAACATATTCAGTAAAGTTGGTCTCAACTCATGAGGGGAGGATGGTGTGATGTGTCAGATCTACCTCTTTTTGAAGCAGGTTCTCCATGGATTTGTGCTAGATCCATGGAGAAGGGGGTTTATATATGCCTACATATGCAGTAGAAGAGGGGGGGTGAAGAGGGGTAGAGGGGGATTACCTATTTGATGTTGTTGACTAGTATGGCTCTGACCACCCTGCCCTTAGATCTTCTTTCTTTTTTGAAGCAGCTTCTTCTTCTACTTTGGGGCTCCCATGACGGTTGTGTGGGAGGAGGAAGGAAGGCCTTGGATCCTCTTCTTTTGTGGAGAAGAAGAAGGCAGCGTGGGGCGTGGGAGGCGCTGGGTAGGTACGTGGGGCGAGGGGGCGCTGCGTACGTATGTTGGGGCGTGGGGACGAGTGGGCGTGGGAGGCGCTGGGAGCGTGAGGTGCGGGCCTATTGGGACTGGCCGCTCGATCGGGTTTGATGGCAGCCTATCCCCTTCCTTTTCTATACCGCGAGGACAGGGCTTACCTTTTTTGACCGGCCGCTCGATCGCACTAGTGGGCAATCGGCCACCCACTAGACGCGTCCAAGATTATAACGATTTATATTATAAACGAACATGCTCACGTGGTTGAAATGGGTCGCTGTTTGTGCGGGCCATGTTGCACTTGTTAGCTTTTTATTATCTTTATAGTTTTTGTAAAAAGTACATAAATTATGATGATAGTAATAAAAATAATGTTTAAACATTGGTGTGTTATAAATATTATTCATACAAAAATAACTTATTTAGCAAATTTTTCAAGTACTTTTAAAAGTATTGGCGCCTCATTTTAGAAAAATATCTTATAAATAAAATAGTATTTCTGATTATAAAAATGTTTGTATAATATATAATAATACAAAAAAATTCCAAATTACACTTAATAATTATTATTTTAATTCCACAAAGATTTGTATAACTATATACACATTTTTATATTTCATAAATTTGTCTTTAAAGAATTTTTCTAAGTTATATAGAAATTAAAAATATATGACACGAGTGAAAGTTATCACAAGTGAATATTAACAAAAAAGTTTGTATCCATAATTTTGTACAATTTAAATATAAGCCATGAGGTATAATAATTATACATTTACTAAATAATTAATAGTTTTGTACTCCCTCCGTTCCTTAATAGAAGACTTTTTAGCTATTTCAAAATATTAAGTACATACTGTATATACTAAAATGAGTGAACATCTTTCCCTAATAATAAGGTACGGATTGACTCCGTGGGTTCACCATCATAATACGCTTCTTCCCGTGAATTTACGCTTTTAGTTTTTTTCTTCAACACGTCTATATTTATTTTCTATATCTACTAATCTATCTATATTTCAAATCTCGCTAAATTATAACGTAAACTTCCCGCCTGGGCCATCGTCTCATTGGGCCTCTGCGTGCCGCCAATGTTCGTCTAACTCACCCGGGTTTTATATGTATTCACAATAATTCCACCTTGATTGCTTGCACAGAATCATACCAATTTATATATGTACGCAAATTGTCTTAATATCAACAACTAGCCTCCCGATTCAACAAACACTGAACGGGAACGAAAGAGAATTTGACAACGAGAATAGAAGGACGGAGCGAGGCAGGGTGAGTGCATGTGCTCCATGCGTCGGGAAGAGGTGGAGCGTGTTAGGAGGGCCCGAGATTGCCCGAGGAGCCAGGCAAGTCTGGCGCGGATGACAAAGGGCGCGGCTGCTCGCCGTCGAGATGACAGAGGAGTGGGAATCGGGGGTAGATTTATAGGGTGGCGGCAGACATGGTGGAGGAAATAGGCAGGTCGAATGGCAAAGGGCGGCGATGGCCATGGCGCTATTCGCTGGCAGGATGAAATAGAGGAGTGGGGATCGGGGGTAGGTTCAGAGGTCGGCGGGGGAGGACATGGACGGAGGAGGTAGGCGGGGTCGAATAATAAAGGGCGACGACGGCCATGGTGTCGGTCGCCGGCAGGATGAAACATAGGAGTGGGGATCGGGGGTTGGTTTAGAGGGCGGCGGCGGCGAAGATGGCCAGAGGAGGGAGGCGGGTCGAACGGCACAGGGCAGCGCCGGCCATGGCCCTACTGGTCGCCGGTGGGAGGAACAGGAGACAGAAGGAACAGGAGGAACAGGAGGCACGGCGCCCGGGGCTCCCGCTCCCCTGTGTGGTGGTGCCGGGGGTAGGGATGATGGGATCGAGGGAGTGGAGAGGAGTGGGGATCCGGGGTAGGTTTAGGTGTCGGCTGGGCCTTAGTGGGATGCTTGGCCCAGCTGATTGTCTCTCTCTTTCCCATTTTCTCTCTTTTACCATTTACAGGAATTAGGAAAAGAGACAATGACCCTAAAAAAAGGAAAAGAGACAATGATTACATAAAAAAAGACAATGATGGAGGCTAGGGCGCATGTACAAATATGAAAATGATCTATACTTAGCCCCACAGAACAAGTTTCAGCAAATTGGATAAGTTAAATTCAAACTCATTTGAATTTATGTCATATGTGTTTGAATTAGGTCTAGGCTTTAGGAGTGTTTTTGGTGGAGCTTGAGAAAGTGATAAAAAATGGACAAATTTTTGGGAGCAAACTTGAAGTAGAAAAGGCAAGGGTTTTCGGACAAGGTTGGAATGGAAATCGGAAAAGTAATTAAATAAAATATAATAAGGCTCAAATTATTTTATGAAATGTTCATAGATTTAATTTGGTGCGAAATATTTAATGGCATGATGAAATGCAAATGCACAAATGCAATAAACACATTATAATTGTGATTATGGAGAGATAAGAAGAAAAATTTCACACGAATTGAATAAGTTAAATTCAAACTCATACATGTCAATCTTAAACCCAACTCTGCATGTAGATCTTAAAAAGAAAACTTTGCATGTACATGTCACATGAAAGCCTACATGGTGGACTCAATTTTTGCACGATGATTACTTTCACACGGACCTAGCCGAACAAGTCAAGAGTGTAGGTGTGCATAGAGGAAAAAAATAAATCTTTCATGTGTATGCATATATACATACATAACCAAAACATATATACTCATACATCGTCTATGTATGTCGTAAAGCTTGTAAACTAACAAAGTCAAAACTAATACCCCACTGTTTGATAAATACCTTGTCTTTTACTGAATATCAGATACGCCAAAAATCCGTTGTTGTAAGCTAAAAATATCTACGTGGTTGTTGCCACATGTCGAGGTTGTGATAAATCAGACATTTCGCTCCACTACAGAAACAAATTTAATATGCCACTAAATAATTTTGAAAGAAAACTACTATCCATAAGAAATCATTTCCTGGCAGCTAAATTTGACATAAAATTTTATTTAACATATACAATTTAGAATAATATTTTCTCTCACTTTCTATTTTCACTTATGAAAGAAAGTCATAGATAAAGATCTTGTAGGGGAAGGGATGGGGAAGGGTGTTTGATATTTTGTTTTCTCCCGTTGCAACGCACGGGTCTATGTCCTAGTACATCATAAATTGTGACTAAATACATAGGAATGAAGAAAAAACTAAAAGGTCTTACATTGGAGAACAGAGAGAATATTAACTAAATGTTTTCAATATAATCCGCATGTAGATAAGTGAATATTTTTTAAACTTACATGAACATCTTTTAAAATAGTTATTTTATTTGTACATATAATATTTCTAACATGTTAATACTTGAAATTTATTTACTGTAATATTTTCGAAACGGAGGCAAAAGATTTGCCTCATCTATTAAATGAGAAGGATAGAGTGTTTTGGAGTGTTACAAGACCTGACCCAACACACATCACGGCCTGGCAATTACTCGCTTATTACAATGTTCCCTAAATTCTTAGCGTCGGTGGATACCCAAAGCTTTGCCTCATCGGTTACAAGTTGGAGAAGGCTTGTAGGCGGCGCACTTTTGTGGCGAAATACTCTAGTGTTTCTCTCATTCCAAATTGTCCACGAGACAAGCATAGTGAGGGAGGCCATAGCTCGCCTGTGGGGGTTCGTCATGTCGGTCCTCTTGTCCCACCATTCGAAGAGGGATGCGTGGAGATGCCAAGTGGTGGTGTCCATGTGCGCTAGCCCAAATTTTTGGATGACCATGTTCCAAAGCCATGTAGAGTAGCGGCACCGAACAAAGAGGTGAACGGCCGTCTCTTGTTCTCTCTTGCAAAGGGGGCAAAGGCCACAGTTTGCCCAGCCACGACGCTCCAAGCGGTCAGCAGTCCAAATCCGCCCTTGCAAGGCAAGCCATGCAAAAAACTTAACTTTTGGGGGGGCCAGGCTTTCCACACCATGAAGTCCATATGGGATAGCGTCAGACCTAGGAACTGCGCCTTGTAAGCAGTGGACACTGAGTAGATCCCGTCCATGGAGTGCTTCCACACTATGTCGTCCTCGACGTCGTCATCTATGTGAAAGTCATGCGTGAGCATCCAAAGGGTGAAGAACTCCCGTACGTGGTCGCCGGTGATGACGGTGTCCCTCTTGATCTGAAGCATCCAAGCATTCGCCCTGAGGGCGTCGCGCACCTTCCAAGTTTTCCTCCTTGAGGCTTTAAAGATCAGAGGAGCAATGTCCTTGGGCTTGCGGCCAAGAAGCCAAGGGGAGTCCCAAAAAAGTGTTTTTGCACCATTGCCCATGACTATCTTGGTGGATGCATAGAAGAAATCATGGTCTTCAACAGTACATGGGTTACCCAAACCCACCCAAAGTTTGCTCGGCTCCTTCCATTATTACCACAGCCATTTACTGTGATATTAGTTTACAAATTCTTTACCCATTTCTAAAAAAATATAACATGTGCAAAATGGGCTGCACTGACTACAACCCATTTAAAAGCCATGAACATACGGAAATTCACTGGCGTGCTCGTCCGCGCCTGCTCACGGTATCGGCGAGCATTGATTTGCGATGGGATTTGGACTGGGAGTCGTAGTCGGCGCGTACAGATGGGATAGTTAATGTGTACGCGTGGGACGTGTGCGTGACGATCGTTAGGGTAGGACGGACGGATAAACAGGACAGACGGATGGCCGTCGGGGTACTGTGTTGACGTGGGCCGTAGGTGCAAGCGTCAAGAGAAAACGGTGGCATCTGTTTTTTTATGGTGAAGCGTCGGCCCACCTAACACATTAAATGCGGGTGGCCAGAGAGGGTGCTCGGTCGATATTAATCTCATTCTCATCCGATCCCCATTTCGACGCAGGAGGGAAGGAAATCTAGCGTACTGTTCACCAGATCCACAAATCCGGACAGAGGGAGAGTTAGTCGTCGATGATGGCGAGCCAGAACCTAGGAGACATTCCGCCGGTGCTGCCAATCGTGGGTTGCCCGGACTGCGGCAGGAAGGTAGTCACGTACGGTAGCTCGCCGCGGGCAGCATGTGGGCGAGCGCTTCTACAAGTGCCGCTACCACAATGTGAGGGGGGGTTTCTGTGTTTATGGGAGAGTTTTCGGTTCGGGATCCTTTTTTGTGATTTGATTTGTTTGTCATCTCACCGTCGTTGCATCTTTCCGTTGTTGATCTTCCGCAGCCATCAGCAGGGGGATGTGATTTCTACAGGTGGCAAGAAGCGTACGCCGAGCACCTCGCATCAAATCCACAGGCGCAGATCCAGGCGGCGCAAGTTGGTCAAGGTGCGCAGGCGCCGGTCGGGGCGGAGGGGCACCAGAACGTGGCGCCGGGGGGATCTCAGTTTGGCTCGTCGGCAAGCGAAGAGCTGTTTTTTGCTACTTGTAAATGCCATATATGTGGTAGATAGGAGGTACCAGATACATTCAACACTTGTCAGACAACAATTCTTGAACTAAATTTTATACTGCTTAAATATGAAATATATGGACCAACTGATTTGCTGAATATTGTAGATGGATGGTCCAGGAGAAAATGTGATTAGACTCTAAAAGGTGCGGTGATTTCTTCTTTTTCTAGGAGATGGACCAAATGTGGTGGTTGGGACCTTGCATGATTCTCAAGGCTCTGTCCGAAACCAATTTCCCAGGAATACAGATTGTAGTAGTCATATGCTTCTCCGAGAGAATCAAAGCTGTCGCCGACAGCAGGAACTACAATTCTCTTCTTCTCTGCGTAGCATCTCAACGTTTTTTCAAGTGCGCTTATTCTGTCCGCGCATGGAGGACGCTCAAGAGGGGCTCGGCCAATACGTACTCTGCAACACCCACACATGGAGCATCAGTATGCTACCACCCTGTTTTGTGAACTTTTGAAATTGCAAGCGTAATTCGGTTTTTTCCGCCAGCAGCGTGATACATGCGCAGTCCTTTTTTTGCAAAATGATGTGAATATTGCTTTCCATAATAAGTCCCAATATCAATACCATTTTGCCCAGCCAGAGGCTTGGCTTTCGTCTTTGCCGGCCGACTGCTCCGAGCTTGGTGCTGACAAGCTGACCCCTTCGCAGCTGGCGCCCCCATCTAGCTGTACCGTCGACGCTCGACTGCGCGGCTGCGCACACGAGTGTTTGGGTGGTTGCGGCATCAAGCACAGCCTCGCCGCTGCCGAGATCCCGCAACGGAAACCTTCAGCAGGACAGGCGGCAGCAGTGCAGTCAGATCTCAGACGATTGTGCTCATGAGATCAAAATCGGACTGTAGGAACAATTGTAAATCGTAAAATAACATAGGTACCTGTCAACGGGATCTGCCAAGAACTCGAGGCCGCCGGATGCGGCATCCTCCGTCGCCATTCCTATGGTTTCCATTGTGGCGGAGGGTGAGGACGGTCAAGCGGGGGAGAAGAGCAAGGCGTGATCCAGTCGATAAATGTTTTTTCTGTTCACCCGGATATCGTGGCGCCAGAGCGGTGCGATTGGTGGAGGAGTAATGCGAGGTGCGACGCGTGCATCTCGGTCAAACACACCACCGTTTAGTTGCCGTTAAGCGAACCCCGTATTAACGGTACGTACCGTTATGAGCGTCCTGTTCGAACGGAACATGTAGTACTATGCCGTCACGGAGTCGTTATCTGTACCTCCGACGTTACCGTATTCTACCATCTCGCTGTACGTATCCGTGTCTTGGCCCACAAGTGGCATTGAATGCGTCGTTCCATTAGGCCGTGTTCGATTGGCCCATATACCATGAGCAAGCGCGCTCGTGAGCACCGTCGCCGTTCTCCATGAACGTATTCCTACACACCACATTAATCAAGTTATTGTAATAGGTCATGAAAACGGTACATAGTGGAGTGGCTTTGGCAGGCCTTTGCTAGCCCCACATTGCAAGTTCAAGTCACGGTGGTTCCAATTTTTGACGTTGATTTTTGCCTTTGTGCTTACATGTGGGGCCCACTAGTCAAAGAGACATATATATAGCAAGTCATCTGTTGAAAGTGAGTCCCATGGCTTACATGTGGGGCCCACTAGTCAAAGAGACATATATATAGCAAGTCATCTGTTGAAAGTGAGTCCCATGGCACGCGTGCATGCTAACAAAAAAATGCTGCCATGTCAGCGCATTATACGTCTGTGAATTAGATTAGCATTGTATTTGCACGCGCGTGCCACGTTGTAGAATCAGTTTGGCATATTTTTCAAGTTCATGCACTAGTTAACATTGGTGGCAAGTTTAAGCACCGCTGATATTACCTCTAATATATTGCTCAAAGATGCAGAAATTTGTTTCTGATTCTACGCTCAGATGCACCCTATATCACAGCCATTGAACCACATGGAGATAAGCGTCTTCCAGTGTATTGCAGGTCGTATCCGGCACCGTATTGATGATACAAAATAGAGGACCCATGTCAATCATTATGACGAGTCGGTGGCCCAACGGCAACACTGGACCAGATTTGCTCACGGCACGGGCCAATTTCTGAGCCGAACTGAGCCGTCCTCCGGTTTGTAGCTTACTCGTACATAGCGCGGGTATTTCCTATTCGCCACTCGTTGCGTCGAAATGTCGACGCAACGCACAAGCCAACGACTTGACCGGTGGATCTGGGCCGGCCCACTTAGACCGTGACCACAGTGCGAGCAACCAATTTTGGGTACCTTCTAAATGGTTCCCAGAACCGGGTTTTTCTGTTTATTATCTTCTATTGGCTTTTCAGGGTTTTTTCTGTGTCTTTTTCTCTTCCTTTTTTTCTTATTTTCTTTTCTTTTCTTTTTCTTTTTGTTTATTATTTTCTTTTTCTTTTCTTATCTTTTTTTAAAACGAAAATATCAAATTTTGCTCGTGTTTCCAAAATATGTTCTCAAAATTCAAAAATTGTTCTCATTACACAAAAAAGTTCAAGACTTTTGAAATTCAAAAAATGTACCGGATTTTAATTTTTTGTTCACATATTCAAAAAATGTCCGCGCTTCCAAATTTGTTTGGGATTTTTTTGAAATTGTTCTCTGTTTCAAAATTTGTTCTCAAAATTCAAAGAATGTCCGTGCTTTAAAAAATTGTCCACACTTCCAAATTTGTTAGGGATTTTTCAAAATTGTTCTCCATTTCAAAATCTGTTCTAAAGATTCAAAAAATATACGTGTTTCCAAATTTGTTCTCAAGATTCAAAAATTGTTTGTGCTTTAAAAAATTGTTTGCGCTTCCAAATTTGTTCGGGATTTTTCAAAAGTGTTCTCCGTTTAAAATTTGTTCTCAGACTCAAAAAATGTTCGTTCTTTAAGAAATAGTTCGCGCTTCCAAATTTGTCCTCAAGATTGAAAAATCGTTCATGCTTCAAAAAATTATTCATAAATTCCAAAAATGTTCATGTTTTCGAAAATTGTTTGGGAAATTCAAAATTTGTTCGTTTTCATAGAATTTGTTTGCATTTTTGAAAAAAACGTACGTTCAAAAATTTAATCCAATTTTGGAAAAAATAGGGATTTTGTCGAATTATGTTCGCAATTTAATATAATGTTAAAATGTTCATGTTTTCGAAAAATGTTTGGGAAATTCAAAATTTGTTGTTTTCATAGAATTTGTTTGCATTTTTGAAAAAAATGTACGTTCAAAAAATTAATCCAATTTCGGAAACAATAGGGATTTTGTCGAATTATGTTCGCAATTTAATATAATGTTAAGAATTTTCGCTGCTTCAATTTAATAAATATTTGTATTTTTTAAAACATTGAGTAATGGTTATTTACGTTGCTTCGGTTTTGTTCTTTAGACTTGGTGCTACAGATTTTCACATCTGTGTATACAGTTCGGCTGGCTAGCGCGGTACCGACCACAACAGAAGGTCTAGAGATCAAATTCCAGGTTTCGCATTCTTTCTATTTCAGATTTTTTGCGCGCAACCAATCACTAACAGTTTTACTCCAATGGGCCGGCCCAGTTGCGTTTGCTCTGTGCGAATAGTTTACCGCATAATGCGGTAAATAGGAGGTCCCCATAGCGCGTACCCCTTGTCTTTTCATAGATTATTACATATGGGCCGACCCACATAAGGAGTTACGCCAGCGAGAAGCTCCAGCTGCGAAGCATGCATCGGGTTTTGGATCTTCTAGTGTCCACTCAGGTGTCACGTGTCGCCACAAGAGCTGCCGCCGGCCACGTCGTGCTCTGCATGGAGCGAACCTCCATGGATGCCCCTGCGCGAGCCATGAAGACTAAGAAAAACGCCAGAACCAACATGCGGACCTCCATAGATTCCAGCGATACAACCGCAGGCTCTGGTTTCAGGAGAGAGAGGGGGAAGGGGATTGGGATAGAAGATGGATATGACATATGTGGGGCAGGGATGTCAGTGAAAGTAGCCTGTGATCCCGGGCGGGATGAATCTTTTCCAGGTGCGCCAAACTGGTCCAGGGTTGATATTGACCGGGATTATAAAGGTCGGGGTATCAATTTCAGGAATTCGGACGTCAGGGTTCGACTTCGACGAGCTCTATGAATTTGAGGTTTAAAACAGACTTTACTCTACTTCAACGGACTCGTGACAAGCAGGCCATTATGTTGGGATTTGTGATAAACCACGTAGACAAACGCTATTCAACACGTTACTAAGAAGTGAACCAATCTGTGTGACTGGATGATTAATTAAGAGGACAATGGTATCCTCAGCGCTCCAGTGATTTTGTAAATCTCAAGATTATATGCCGGCTCAGTCGCTTGGAGGTGTTTATAGAGGTAGGGTGTGTGCGTGTGTTCACAGGGGTGAGTGTATCCGCGTAAATACAAGCGCTTTGTTCGTGCTGTGTTTAAATAAACACATTACTACCAAGCGTAACAGGAACGACACTGTTAAAGTTAGCCGCCTGTCCGCTACATGACCTTGACACTTGTCACCTGACGGTCGGGGGGCTCGCCGACCATCGACCATCCTAAACACTTGTAAGCGAACAAAAAAAACGCCATAGAAGAATGAAATGGTCGACGTCAATATATTAACCGTCACCAACAACCAAGCATAATGAGCTTGAGACATGGTGGCCACAGGCGAAACGAGGATAGTGAGGTTGGGTCATTGTCTCCTCGGGCAAGATAATTAGGACATGGTCGTCACGGGGAATTAACCATGCTTCGTTCGGCTCGAGGGAATATACAGTCTAGCCCTCTCTTTTTGTACTTCTATAGCAATAAAAATACTGGAATTCCTTTTACGCACATCTTCGAGTTCATCATCTCCTGTCTTGCTTTGCTCAACCAATAGTACATTCACACACAAAAAAGATGGGACACACTCCTAGAAGAATACCATGTTCAGATGCAGCTTCACCAATTTTGAAAGAATATCACGTCACAGTTTTCATGATGGACTGCAAGGGGGGCAGACCAATGTGAGGGGAGGGCTTCTGGATTTCCTCAACGCAATGCTAAAGGACAACAACGTTTGCACCATATGTACTGACGTTGAAAATTTCAGCTAGTTCCTTCCTACCTCCATGTCCACTTCATCAGAACATCACCATATGTAAGAATCACCTCAAGCATCAACCACCTGAGCCAACTGTGCATGTACGTCTTGGCTTCCAGCTCCTGTTCCCATCATCCACTATCTCGTCGACCCCATCGACCTCTACCTGGCTACCCGCTGCCACTGTCATCCTTCACTGGTGCTTCGCGCGGCTCACCTCATCTTACGCCTCCTGCAGCCTCTTGAGGAGGCTTCGCCAGGGCCAGGCCTGTTGCGCAATCTCATCAGCCACGTTCTTCTAAGCCTTCTTGGCGTCTCGCTCGACGAGCTCAGAAAAGTGGATGAGCCGGATTGGGCCAGCCGCTACTCCTAGCCGGTGGTGTCCCTGCGGTTGGCAAATTGTACTGTCGCACCAAAAGTTCACGACGAATTGCATGGACAAGATTGAATGTACGACAACCCATCTGATTGTCACGTGTATCTCCATAGGAAGAAAAAAATATTGGACTCAACTTCGCTAAGTTGAGGAGACGAAAGCAATTAAGAGCCTAAAGCTTTCTCTGCGTCGCCGCGTCTTCACCATGGCAGCTTGGCATCTCCCCTCGACGTGGTGGCGACGGTGGTGGTCATGCTCCTTTTTCTTTTGCCACTCTTACACAACAGCCCCAACGTGATCCTCTCCGGCATCAATATCACCGCCGTGGCCAGGCTAATCGACGTATATGGCCCTGCCAAGCTGTGGAAGGTGGACAAGCTGATTTCCCGGCGTGCGTCGCCGCATTATTCGGCGTGCTCCTCGTTTCCGTCAAGATCGGTCTGCCGTGGCCGTCGGGATCTCGCTGTTGAAGATCATGTGCACGTGAGACGGGAGAGAACAAACGGGGAAAACAACTTGGACATTATATATAGTATGTAGGGAAAGAAGACTCCTGTGGCGATTGGCTTGGCTTCAACGGTTTCTAGATCGTTTCATGGGAATTCCTTTTCGTGACCTAGTGGGTTTCTGATTTGGGGTTTCCTGTTCGTGCACCAGCTTTTTTTAAGACAATGTTCCTGCGCTAGCTATTGCCAAAAGATTGAAGCGGAAACAACATAGGCTAAAGCCCAAGTGCTAATAGGCCCAATCAGCGGTGAAAGAGCCCATGCGTGCGACATAAGGCACGATCGAGCGAACGGGATGAAATTAGTACCACCACGTTTATATTACGATTTTATCTACACAAATCGTAAAAGCATAATATGACATGAGAAGAAAGCGTATTGTGACGTTGAACCCACGGAGTCAATCCGTGCTTTATTATTAGGGAAAGATTCTGGTTTTAGTAAGCTTCTTATAGCTACTAGTTGTTTTATTTATTTTGGTTGGTCCGTTTTTCTCTTATTTTATGGGTTTGCTTGGAAGGGTTTTCTTCTGGTTTTTTCGTTTTTTTTTAGTTTTTTTTCTAGTTTTAAATTTTTTATCTATTTTCTTTTTTACAAATCATGAAATTTTTAAAATCTTATTTTTTTCATACTTGTGAACATTTTGAAAATCCATTAATATTTTTTCAGATGCTTGGATTTCTTTTCAAATTCATGAACTTTTTTCAAATGCATGATTTTTTTTCATTTTCATGAACATTTTCAAAAATCTCAGCTGGTCAATAGTCAATGATCCGAACAAATGGTCAACTAATCAACGGGTTCAACAGTCAAATGAAAAGAAAACTCGGCAGGGCACGTGGGCGAGCGTTCCAGTGCGTGACCAGCTAGCACTGACACCACCTAGTTAGCAGGTCACAACCTAGTTAGTGTTCGCTTTCCTCGCCTAGCTCACCCTCGCCCAACATGGTCACCTTGCTCAATCGATCTATTTAGAGGAAAAATCAGCAGCTGCTGGTTCAGGAAAATATTTATGCCCTGTTTTTTAAATAAAATTCAAAAATTCTAAGGTAAAAAAAGTTGAAGATTTTTTTAAAATAATAAAATTTAAAAATGTTCGTGAATTAGAAAACATTCTCCAATTTGGAAAAATGTTCTGTACTTTGAAAAACATTCATGGGTTTATTTTTTTAGTGCGTTAATTCAAGAATTGTTCATGTATTTGAAAACATTCGTGAAATCGTAAAAGTTTAAAATTTTAGGAAAGAGTTTACGAATTTAAAATAAAATCACATATTTGAAAATGTTCATGATTTTAAAAGAAATCATTACATTTTTGATGAATTTTAAAAGTTCATAAATTTAGAAAACGTTCACAAATTTGAAAAGCATTCACATTTGGAAAAATAATTACAAATTTGGAAATATGTTCACGAATACTAAAAAAAGTGTTGAGTTTGAAAAATAGTTCATGTTTGAAACAAAGAAAAGGAGAAAAAAAGAGTTCATGTCTTTTTCTTTTCCCGGATTTGTTTTGTTGTACATTGAATCATTTTTTTCATTTCATGTGTTATTTTTGCAGAGGTTTAACCCAGTATGGTGACATGTGCAATATGTTGTCAACCATATAAAAATCTGCACGAGCTGCTCAGTTGCTTTCCGATTTGACAAAAAAATCAACTATAAGTGCCGGTATTTGTTAGACTGTATTTACATGTGTATATTGTAACGTTGTATACCACCTCATTATATATATATGTGATAGGCCATCCCTAGAGGGTTGTGCCGGTTCCCCCCAAAGCCTATTGTCTTACATGGTATCACGCTAGGTTACGTCCGCTTCCGCCTAAAAACCCTAAACCGCCGCCGCCGCCGCCGCCGCCACCGCCGCCGCCGCCGCGCCCGCCGTCGCCGTCGCCCGACTGCTATGACGTCCGCCGCTGCGTCCGGCTCCACCGCCACCGATTTTCTGCCGGCCTCCCTCGCGGCACTTCTCTCGAGGCCGCTGGATGCCGCCTCCCTTCAGGCGCCGATCGGGACACGGAGCGTCGGCTCCCTCTTCGCGCTCCCGCCGGCTGCTACTTCGCCCGGGCAGGCGCTTGTGGCCCACACCGCCGCCGCCCCGTCAACCGCGGCTGTCGCGCCCTCGGCCACTGCGCCGCTGGTGGCGGAGGACGTCGCGCTGGCAGGCTTCGCGGCGTCAACCGCGGCCATCGCGCCCTCTGTCACCGCGCCGGCTGCCCCTCTGACTGTCTCCACGGTGGTCTCACCTCAGCCAGTCTCCTCGATGGGATCGCAGCCGCCGCCGCCGTTTCACTTCGGCCATCTCATCACCATCAAGTTGTCGTCGGACAATTACATCTTCTGGCGCGCGCAGGTTCTTCCGCTTCTTGGGAGTCACTATCTGCTTGGCTATGTCGACGGCTCTCTCCCTTGCCCTCCTGCGCTGGTTGACAGCGTGCACGGTCCGGTCTATAATCCGGCTCACCGTGTCTGGACAGGGCAGGATCAGGCGAACCTCTCCTCCATCCAGGGGTCGCTCTCTCCGGCCGTTGCTGGGCTTGTTGTCTTCGCCAAGACGTCCCACGAGGCATGGACTATTCTTGAGCGCTCGTTTGCGGCACAGTCGCAGGCTCGTGTATCTGGGCTCCGTCGCCAACTTGGGGAGTGTCAGAAGCTTGACTCCACCGCCACTGAGTTCTACAACAAAGTCAAGAGTCTCGCCGACACGCTGGCCTCCATTGGACAGCCCCTCACCGACTCCGAGTTCAACTCGTTTATTGTCAATGGTCTTGATGAGGAGTATGACGCCCTAGTCGAGATCATCAATGAGAGGGGCAACTCCACGCCCATGCCAGCACACGAGGTCTTTTCACGCCTCCTGCTTACTGAGCAACGAGTCGAGACGCGCCGATCCAGGGGCAACGGCGCCCTCTCGGCAAACGCCGCCACCAAGGGTG
This sequence comes from Triticum aestivum, assembly GCF_018294505.1. NCBI lineage: Eukaryota > Viridiplantae > Streptophyta > Magnoliopsida > Poales > Poaceae > Triticum > Triticum aestivum. The sequence goes on from NC_057804.1 coordinate 75,962,974, forward strand.
GTCGCTCCTCTGCTTCATCCAGGGCTCCTTCGGGGCAGTCACCACCACCCGCCTCGGCCCCTCCTCCTACTGCGACGCTACCAGGGGCTGGCGGTCCACGTGTGTGCCAGCTTTGTGGTCGCGATGGGCACTGGGCCTCGAAGTGTCACAAGCGCTTCCAGCGGGGTTTTCTTGGTCTCGGCAATGACGGGAAGGATACACGCAACTTTGCTCGTCAGGTCGCCATGGCTGATCGTCCGCCGCCGCAGAAGCCACAGGGACACACTCAGTCCTACTCCATTGATCCCCACTGGTACATGGACTCTGGGGCGACAGAGCACCTGACCAGTGAGATGGGGAAGCTTCACACTCGTGAACCCTACCATGGCTCCGACAAGATCCACACCGCCAATGGAGCAGGTATGCACATCTCTCATATTGGTCAAGCATCACTTCTCACTAGACATGCCAATAGGAGTCTTCAACTTCGCAATGTTCTTCGAGTTCCATCTGTGACACGTAATCTTCTTTCAGTTCCTAAACTCACTCGTGATAATAATGTGCTTTGTGAATTTCATCCTTTTGATCTTTTTATTAAGGATCGGGGCACGAGGGACATTCTTCTTAGTGGGCGGCTCTGCCAAGGTCTCTATCGTCTGGAGCATCCTGGCGTCGCTCGCGTCTTCAGTGGAGTTCGGGTATCTCCGTCACAGTGGCATGCTCGTCTTGGTCACCCGGCCACACCTATTGTCCGGCATGTTTTGCGTCGTCATGAGCTTCCTAGTGTGTCTAGTAATAAAGATGTAGCAGTGTGTGATGCTTGTCAGCAGGGGAAGAGTCATCAACTTCCTTTTTCGGAGTCCAGTCGTGAGGTGAAACATCCTTTAGAACTTGTGTTTTCAGATGTATGGGGTCCTGCTCAGACTTCTGTTAGTGGTCATAATTACTATATCAGTTTTGTTGATGCTTACAGCCGCTTTACCTGGCTTTATCTTATCAAACGTAAATCTGATGTGTTTGACATTTTTGTTCAGTTCCAAAAACATGTTGAACGCCTTCTCAAGCACAAAATTGTTCATGTTCAGTCGGACTGGGGTGGCGAGTATCGCAACCTCAACTCCTTCTTTCAGTCGCTTGGGATCACTCACCGTTTAGCATGTCCACATACACATCAGCAGAATGGTTCAGTAGAACGTAAGCATCGTCACATTGTTGAAGCTGGTCTGACTCTTTTGGCCCATGCATCTGTTCCGTTTCGTTTTTGGAGTGATGCTTTCACCACTGCATGTTTTCTCATCAATCGTACTCCCACTCGTGTTTTGAATATGAAGACTCCCATTGAAGTTCTCCTTAATGAACAACCGGACTACACCTTTCTCAAGGTGTTTGGGTGTGCTTGCTGGCCCCATCTCCGTCCATATAACAAGCGTAAGCTCGAGTTTCGTTCCAAGAAGTGTGTTTTTCTTGGTTATAGCTCTCTTCATAAAGGATACAAATGTCTTCATGTGCCCACTAATCGTGTCTACATCTCTCGGGATGTTGTGTTTGATGAGCATGTTTTTCCCTTTGCCAAACTCCCTGTGTCCACTACCGAGCCACCTGTCATGCATTCATCCTCTGTTGCTTCTGACCAATTTGATGATGTTGCATATTCTCCTCTATTGTTGCCTAACCATGGTGCAGGCACTGGTCGTGGGGCTCGTTTGGAGATTCTGGAAGTGCCATCTTCCTCTTCGTCGCCATCGCCTTCATCCTCGGCACCTTCTGTTGTGCATGAGGAGCACATGGCGCCCCTGCATGGCCTCGGTTTCCGTGCTCATGCACGGCCGATCGACGTCCTGGCCCGGTCGCCTCTGGCTTCTGGGCTGCCTTCGCCATCGTCGCGCCCTGCAACCCCGCCGACTGGGCCGGCCTCCTCGGTCCCCGTCTCGCCCAGGGCGTCGGGGCAGTCATCACCAGGCCTGGCCTCGCCCGCCCCTGCCTCGCCCAGGGTGTCTGGGCCCTTCTCACCAGGGCCGGCCTCGCCTGCTCTCGCCTCGCCAAGGCCGTCTGGGCCGGTGTCACCGGAGCTGGCCTCGCCCACTCTCGGTTCGCCCATGGCCTCTGAGCCCCTGTCGTCGGGCCAGTCTTCGCCATGCAGCCCGGAGTCGTCTGTCCCGAGCTCGCCTGAGGTGATTCCTGCATCTCCGGCGACCGTCACGTCTCCGTCACCTTCGCCTCCGCCGGCTCCTGCTGCTGCTCTACGTCCACATACGCGCAGTCGGAGTGGCATTTTTCAGCCTAAGCAACGTCACGATGGCACAGTTGCTTGGTTAGCGGCGTGCATGTCTGCTGCTCTCGCAGATCCATCCTCTGAGCCACGCACGTATCAAGCTGCTATGCGCATTCCTCATTGGAGAGAGGCCATGGAGCAGGAGTATCAAGCGCTTCTTCGCAATCAGACATGGACTCTTGTTCCTCCACAATCACGGGTAAATGTCATTGATTCCAAATGGGTTTTCAAAGTGAAGAGGCATTCTGATGGGTCCATTGAGCGCTATAAGGCTCGTCTGGTTGCTCGTGGTTTTCGACAGCGTTTTGGACTTGACTATGAAGACACCTTCAGTCCAGTGGTCAAGCCTACTACCATCAGACTTCTTCTCTCTCTGGCTGTTACTCGAGGTTGGTTTCTTCGTCAGCTTGATGTTCAAAATGCTTTTCTTCATGGTGTCTTGGCGGAGGAGGTTTACATGCGCCAGCCTCCGGGTTTCTCTGATCCGGATCGCCCTGATCATCTCTGTCGTCTGTCCAAGGCAATTTATGGTCTGAAGCAGGCTCCTCGTGCTTGGCATGCTCGTCTTGCAATGGCTCTTCGTGCTCATGGTTTTGCATCATCAACTGCTGACTCCTCATTGTTTCTTCTTCAAAGGCCTGAGGTTACTATGTACTTGTTGGTCTATGTAGATGATATCATTTTGGTCAGCTCCTCTCAGTCGGCTGCTACTGCGCTTGTTCGCTCACTTGGTGCTGATTTTGCGGTCAAGGACCTTGGGAAGCTTCATTACTTTCTTGGTGTGGAGGTTACTTCTCGTGCTGCTGGCCTTGTTATGACGCAGAAGAAGTACTCTCTGGATTTGTTGCAGCGAGCTGGGATGCTTAAGTGCAAACCGACGACTACACCCATGTCTACCACTGATAAGCTCAATGCTGTTGATGGTGTGCTTCTTTCTTCTTCTGATGCGACAGAGTACAGGAGTATTGTTGGTGGGCTCCAGTACTTGACGATCACGCGACCAGACATTTCCTATGCTGTTAACCGAGTCTGCCAGTATCTGCAGTCACCCCGTGACACTCATTGGTCTGCTGTTAAGCGGATTTTGCGCTATATTCGTTTCACGGTGGCTCATGGTTTGCATATTCGGCCGTCTGACTCTGGTTGTCTTTCAGCATATTCTGATGCAGACTGGGCTGGCAATCCGGATGACAGGCGATCCACGGGGGGTTATGCTGTCTTCTTTGGCTCTAACCTGATTGCCTGGAGTGCTCGGAAACAGGCTACTGTCTCGCGTAGCAGTACTGAGGCTGAGTATAAGGCTGTGGCCAATGCCACATCAGAGATCATCTGGGTACAGTCCTTGCTTCAGGAGTTAAGTATACCCCAATCACAGCCTCCTGTTCTTTGGTGTGATAACATCGGTGCTACATACCTTTCTGCAAATCCGGTATTCCATGCCCGAACGAAACACATTGAAGTTGACTATCACTTTGTGCGTGAACGTGTCTCTCAGAAGCAACTACAGATCAAGTTTATTTCTTCCAAGGATCAACTTGCTGACATCTTCACCAAGCCATTGCCTTTGCCACAGTTTGAGACTTGCAGGCGCAATCTTACCCTTCTAGATTCATTAGAAAGTGGCTAAGATTGAGGGAGGGTGTTAGACTGTATTTACATGTGTATATTGTAACGTTGTATACCACCTCATTATATATATATGTGATAGGCCATCCCTAGAGGGTTGTGCCGGTTCCCCCCAAAGCCTATTGTCTTACAGTATTATCTTTCATTTTGAACCTTGTCCAATAAAAGTTGTAGTAGTAAGTTTTGCCTTAAGTGAGATCTCCTTTTCAATTAAGCACGTTCGAGGCTACACACTCGTGTTTCATATCTTGTCTGACATGCACATCACTTTTGATTTGAGAGTATACATGATGCTCTCTCCTAATTTTGTTAATTTGGGCGTGGTGCTTTGGTTCATGAACCGCCCTAGAAAGATATTTTCATCACTTTTGAGCTAACCATTTGTGCTATCTTTTTTATTTTGAAAAACTTCAAAAGGCATAAAGTATTTTGCTTTTTTTTAGTTTTGTTTCCAGCAGGTTCTACTGGAAGACAGCCACCGGGGCACATAAAGGAAAATTCATCGATGCAATGATCCATGTCCATTAAAGGAGAAGCTATTTGCACCTCAACGGTAAAAGTGTATTGCCCTTACTTAATTTAAGCACAACCACTTTTCATACTCTCATTTAATAAACTGCACTTCCTCTTTTCATTTCATAATTTTCTTGAGTTTATATCTTGCAAAGTTCTAAGCTTGGGGAGGTTATTTTTGCATGTGTAGAGTCTTGTGCAATGATCTTCATCTTATACTCCCTCCATTCCAAAATATAGTGCGCCCGCGCTTCCCGAGGTTCAACTTTGACCGTAAATTTAACCAACAAGACCAACTGCGGCGGAAGAAAAAATTATATAATTGAAAACTTCTTTCGAATACGAATTCACTGATATAATTTTTGCTCCCGCCGCAATCGGTCTTGGTAGTTAAATTTACGGTCAAAGTTGAAGCACGTAGATAGAGGAAGCACTACATTGTGGAATGGAGGGAGTAGTTATTATGCAGTCATGTGTGCCGCTGTTTGGCATGCTTGCTTAGTCATGATGGCTCTGTATTTGTATAGGGAAAACACTTTCTCAAGTTATTCTCCATAGTGCCAAGTTAATGTTTTTATGCATTTTGTTCAAATTTTCACCTAGCTTGAGATAAATCTTGTGATCCTCTAAAAGACATAGCCATGATATTTACAATAGATATGAGAAACAGTAGAAGAGACTTATTAGATGAATGAATTATGGTGGGCTCTACCATACTTGTTACTGTCCGGTAATTGTAGGTCTTCCACACCTTAAATATCAACTTTTAAGGGAAGGCTCGTAATTCTGTGGGCTAAAATATTTTGGTTTGGTTGCCTCACAGAAATAAATTACAGTTTTGCTACAACTCATCTAGATGAGATATAATTTGGTCTCATTCATCTTTTATAGCCATTGGATGTGATGCTATAAGATGCGTGTGTGCTGACGTGGACTGTATTTATTTTTGTTTTCAAAGTGAATGAGACCAAATTATATCCCATCTAGATAAGTTCTAGGTACTCCCAATAAATTAACTCTGAAACCACGCAAAATTGATTATAGCACTCACTCTGACCGTTTTGGGGTCACAAGTGAAACAGTAAACGATTGTGTCATAAGGAGGGAGTACTATGCAAAAGAACCGTAGTGTCGAGGGCGATTAGACCAGGCACAACCAGACAGGTCATAGTGAAGTCAACAACACGCTAATACGAGATGAAAAGACGAGAACCAATCCGAATACAGCCCAATCTTGAATTTCACATAATTCATTTGATTTGACAAATTAGTTGCAATTCTTTTGCTATAATGTCCTTTGCCTACGTTTATTACATTCATAGTAACATCTTGCATAAAGTAAATAACACAACAGTGGGAGATTCAGTTCTCCTCAACGCAGAGGTTGCACTCCGAATGATCGTATGTGTGCCATCAGAGCTCATCAGTATGAGACCCTTCCCTGACTGCCCTAGCACGTGGTGCCGACTTAGTTGGGTACGACGCCTGCATGGCGATGCCACACTGCCCCTCTGCCTGCGACACCCCGCGCTGCATCCTGATGTAGCCCTTCTCACCCCAGTCCTCTCCCCACGAGTTCTTCACGATCCAGTATTTGGTGCCATCCCGAGTAGTGCCGTACCCGACGGCGGCGACACCGTGGTCGAGATCCGTGCTGCATTCTCCAGTGAAGACGCCCTGCGTTCGTTGAGGGTGATCAGAGTTGTCACTTAACACCGAACATAGCACCGACAAGAGCAAGCAAACATGTGTATCAATTGCACGGAGTTGGATGGGATCACGTACCTCTGAGTAGAACTGGAAGTCGTTGCCGCTGGCATCTATTGCAACGGACACGGGCTGGCCTGCGACGGCTTTCTGTAGGGCAGACTCATCGTTGGCGGGGACATCCTCGTAGCCGTCGATTGTCACGGCATGAGCCTTTTCCTGCAACATTTGGCATGTGATTTTTAAAATTTTGAGACAAGTTTCTCAGCCTGGCAAGTCTAGGGCAGCCGGAAGCCGGGGATTATTATTGTCACCTTTGCCAGGTCGCAGCTGCCCTGCTCGCCTTGATACGGGTAGTTGGACTCGGTGGTGATCCCGTTCTTGTGGATGAACTGGAAGGCGTAGTCCATGAGGCCGCCGTCGCAGCCCTGGTTGTTGACGTTGTCGCAGTCCATGAGCTCCTGCTCCGACAGCGACACCAGCTTCCCCGTCCTGATCTTGTTGATGCCCTCCACAGCCACGATCGTCGAGAACGCCCAGCAGCTCCCTTAGAACAGTTTTTGGCCTCCCACAGTCGAATGAATCACACAGCTTTTGACACAACCAATGGCCGAAAAGGAAAGAAAGAAACTCAGGAGTGTATGCATGCACGTACCGCACTGCCCTTGGTCCTTGATGGCGGTGACCGCGCCCTTCTGCCGCCAGTCCACCGCCGGCGGCAGGTTGTCGGCGTCGCCGTACCTGAAGCTGCCGTCGCCCCGGCGGCCGCCGCTCAGGGAAAGGTGGTGCCGCACCCTGGACCCGGCGTACGTGCGCCGGAACTCGTCCGTGGTCATGTCGGCGAACTTGTTGAGCGCCAGCCTGAAGGGCCTGTCCTTCTTGTTGCCCTCGTGGATGTACCGCGCGTTCTCCTTGAACACGTTGAACCGGCGCTCCTCCGCGTCGGCGCCGAGGCCCCTCCGCGACACCGTGTAGTGGCTCCTCCACCTCTCGTAGAGCCCCCGCAGGTTCTCCTCCGAGGCGAGGTCCTTCTCGGTGAACGGGATCCCCAGCGCCGGCGCCGGCGCCAGCGCCAGCGCGACCACCACCACGAGCAAGATGGACCTCCACATTTTGACCCTTGCTTGCTGGCTTACTTGTATGTGTGAGACTGAGACCGGTGTAAGAAACAGAGAGCGAAGGGCGGCTTATATAGACGTTACAAGGGTGATCGAGAGGCTTCAGTTGGTTACGGTTTTGCATGATGGATGGCGGCGAGATGATGGGATGGGAGGTGAGCTGTGGCGGGAAGGAAGGCATGAACTTTTGGAGGATATGGATAAGCCGCGGAATAAATGGAAAGGAAGGCCGGATTCGGGCACGAGCTCGCTTTCAGATTGGTGGATGCAGTGCAGGAGTGTTGGAGTGGAACGCGAACTGGCCTAGCAGAGCACTCTGTTGTTGGCGTGGATCTAGTTGATCAGTTTCTGCATGCCACATTTGAGATAATCATATCATATGTCGAGGCTCTTATATTTTTTTCTGTTCATGGAAGGAAAAGGATTGGTATGTGTGATGCGTAAGGCCGTTGGCGTAAAGGGGCTTTTCTAGTTCCGGTTCAAAGTGTTTGCTCTGGAGATGAGACGTTAGGGTCATATGTGACGTCGTCTTTTTTTTTAGAAAAGGGGGAGAAACCCCGGCCTCTGCATCAGCACGATGCATACGGCCCTCTTATTAATAAAAGAAGTAGTGCCAACATGGTTCCAATCATATCATATGTGACGTCGTCTGGAAAGAGCATATGCATTCGTTTCCTCCCCAGCTCGCCTTCTTCCTCTATCACCAATGGTACCGCCGCATCGTCGCACAGTTGCTTCTCCCGCAGAGGGCAACTCCCGCCGGGAAGAGGCACCGCGGTGGTGCGATGTGGACCTGTTCGGGCCTTGCTTACAATGCTTTTTTTTTTGCAAGGGTGCTTACAGTGCATTTCCTCATGCTGTTCGTATAATCTCCTCGGTCGCATCCTCACGAAGACCTAAGAGATAACCACATATTGTTTAGTGATTACGTGACCTTCAGGTGATAGGTATTGGTTTCAACGAGGATCGAAGATATTATCAGGATAATGAGAAGTCGTGATGCTTAAGAACATCATTGTTTGAACTTCAAGAACACTAAGAAAGAATGATCTGAAGACCTGGCATGGACCCCAAGGTTGTGAGGTAGTCTCTGAAGTATTTGTCGCTAGATACAACCGACTTATGTGTAACCCTAGGCATCCCAGGTATCTACATAAACCGAGGTGCCAGGGCCATAGAGGACATATTCATTCACATACGATCTCACGGTAGATCACTTGTACTTTGTACCCCATCTGCAATAACACAAGCAAAACATGACGTAGAGTTTAACCTCTTCGAGAGGGCCTGAACCTAGGTAATCAACTGTGTCCCTTGTGTCTTTGTTACAATCTAGCCAAGGATACTAGACCGGGACCCCCTACACGAGATCCACCGGATTTAACTCCGACATTGGTGGCCCATGCAGGTCCCTCTGCATAGTTGAAGCGGCTCGATGGTTCGCCTCCGGATCGGTGACAACATCAGATGTAGCTTGACCTTCTTTCAGGGGCAACTTTTTGCCTTTAGAAGCATCACCCTTCATGCATATTCGACCGGTTACCTCAGCCAAATCAAAATTTTAGCTCCAGGCCGGGCCATTAGATTCAGGAAGCTTGAATAGACCATGTATTCTCACAGTGATCTTGCATTTTTGAGATGGGTGTCCGACCAAGTCGAAGAGCACAGTAATGCACTCGTCCAGGCCGTGGAATCAAATCCAGCCTAGGATGATGGCGTGATACCTACCTCGGATCCGGTCTTGAGTCCAGAACCGATCACCGTCGTTGCGGATCAGGCATCTAACCTGATCGAGGAAAAGCCCGAGGCCATGTCAGATCCGATCTCGGACAAACTCCCACTAGACCTGACCTTTGATCAGGTCATGGAAATCGAAAAGACTATTCTGAATGAGATATTGGATCGAATTTAGAAGCTCGCAATCTCGAACGATGGGGAACCCTGTTTACGATCAGATCTGAGAGTAACTGGGAAAGGCTGGAATCTTCAGCCCACCCACCACCCATCTAGTCGCCAATGTCGAGGACTAACCGGCGTATTAGCTAATGCATCTGAGGGAGCAACTGACGTAGATGAAGACGTCAGAATATCTTCACATAACACCCCACCACTGGCTATCAAACATAGAGTAATTGGGCCACAACCTCCACCTATGACGTCTACATGGTAGACACACCCAAGAATGGTGGAGGAGGACGAAATCCAAAGCACAGGCGCAAAGGCCGTCGGAACAATGGCTGCTACGGCTTTGATGTATCTATAATTTTTTTATTGTTTCATACTATTATCATACCACTTTTATATGTTTTTTGGTAAAAAAATATTATTTTTATTTGGACTAACCTATTAATACAGTGCCAAAGGCATACATGAAGTGGTGTAAATCTAGGAGAGAAGTGACGACCGGGATAAGCAACGCATTTGAGCTTTGTCATGACCTCCGCGCTCCTGCATACTCCACCTTTTAGCCCATGGGCGCTTGAGACTCCATGCTACTCTTGAACAGATCAAGCACCTCAAGATATCACCCAATAAACAAATGTGTGAAAAGTGAACTTTGATACCCCTCTTGGTGGATAGCTTGCTGGCGGGCCCACCATATAGCCCACAATGTCACTAGAACTTCCACAAACTATGCACTACTGAAAGTTTTGTTCAAATGAAAAGAAACATATCCAGAGTTTCTTCTCCAAAGAGAGGATGCGCCGGATCGTCATTGCAAAGAGACCAGACACTTTCGGCCATATTATAGTCCAGCAACGAGTGTCACCACAAATCATTAGCCATTTTGTAGATAGGGAAACTATCAAGTCAGCCATTTGGCGTCGAACTCACTCTTCACTTGTAGGTAGTGATGATCGTGCTAGTCACCATGCAAAAAACCTGTAATTTGCCTGGAACTTTAACGTTCCAAAGACGATTCCAACTTTGTTCTTCTACTTCCTCTTCTATGGTTCGGTAGCTCCTTCGAGCCACCCCTCAAGCTATAATTTGGTCTCAATGAGTATCCGATATGCAGACCTGAAACACCCTATTTTTCTCATAGCACCAAGCCCAAAAGTCTCCATGAGATGCATAGCTAATGGTAATACGCTTTATCACCTCAACATCCATCGATAGCATGTGAGACTCAGCTACATGAACGTCCCGTTCCCTAAAGAAGAGCAAACAAAATTAGAGGCCAGAGTAGGAGGATCATTGAGATAGCACACATTTATACAGAAATCTCTTGGTATCCGTTTGTCATTCCAAGCACTTATCGTTCATCCAACCGCAATTCCGATGATGAGATCCACTTGAAGGACACCCCCCCCCCCCCTCACAAATGTACCTCCAAATATGTGAAGGGTGTGAACCAAGTACCTCTGAAAGAATATCAACACTAGGAAAATGCGTTGCCTTCAAAATCCTCTAGCTCAAAGGGATGCATCTTGCAAGAGTCGCCACGCCTGATGGGCGAGGAGTGCCATATTTAATAATTTCAAGTCTCTACAACTAAGTCCGCCTTTATACTTTGGCATTGTCATTGTCTCCCATGAACACGCACCATTTTCCGCTCGCCAACTTCACTTCCCCACCAAAACATTCAGATCAGTGATGTTATATGTTGTCATAGGTTTCTTGATAGTTTAAAAACAACCATAGAATATGTGGGTGTTGCTTGAGTGACTGATTTAATAAGAGTATCTTTCTCACTACATATGAATTAGAAATGGCAAATTGTACGATAAGGAAATAACATTTTACATTCAGCAAGTTAATCTATGATTTCTATGAGAACATGTCGTTAGTGCTTCAAGTTTAATTACCGGGTTGAAAATGATTTGTTACTTACATCGGTTGGCCTTGGTAGTTTTGAAGTAAATTGAAATAGAAAACACACTTTAGGAAAAATGATTGAAAGCCAAATGGACTCTTCTTATTTTGGTAAGATCAGATTAAGGCATGATGGTCATAAGCACGGACTTTGGCAATTGGAAGGAAAATTTTAAACATGAATCATATATGGCGTTGCTCCATAGAGTTAGGAAACAAACTGTAGTGCTAAAGAATGGCCCGATTTATCTGATGTAAATGTTTTCCTTATTTTCATCTTGTGCGAACCTTGATAACAATTAATTTATTTTTATAATATCCCGTACTATTTCAATCAACAAATTGTGGAAGTCCAACCCTCGATGTATTGTAATCATCTATGCTTTGTTGTTCTAATATAAGAAATCAGATTGCAAAACTGACCACAGTCCAGAAAAGAAACTAATAAACATGCATCCTGGGGGTGACAGATAGTGTGATCTTTTATCCATCTATGAACAAAACTACATAAGGCATGTCAAATATAATGACAAAAACATGTAGGGTTACCTCACGCTAAAGTAGCAAGATAGTAGAGGAGGATTAGGAAAGGAACAACATTCATAACCTGCTACATTTCCCTTAAAGCAAAAAAGGGAATATCCTATGCCATGAGGGGCAGGACCAGCAGGTATTGGAGACTCCAAGGTTTCCCATTAATCTGTATGAGCAGAAACTGAGGTCCATGAAGAAAATTGGCGGGCAGTGACAGATTAATTTAGGAGATATAGTAGAGCATTAACAACAGGGGTTAATTACCTATTCATGGGTGAGATCTTCGGTACAATCAAAGGCAAGATAGAAATATGGGACTTGTTTGTGATGCAACGGTCATGAGAGAAAGGGTGGGGGCGCTGGAGATCACACCACAACATGACTGCATGGAGTAGTCATGGGGGCAACAACATGTGGCATGCAGTCAATCGTGGATGTCTTGAGATTCATCACCTTCAGTGGTTACAACAGCGGCAAAACGGCTTGGGTATAGAGATTGGGAGCTGAAGATGGGAGCAATGCCCTAGCCCAATGGCCGCTCCGCCCAGATGCCTCAAACTGCAGGCAGGTGATCTAGCTGGAGCTGAGGTTTAGGGTGCCACAATGGGGGCTTTTAATTCAATATTCGCATGATGTTGGGTGGCATTAGGGAGTTGAAGGGGAAGTCTGTAATGGCACTGCAGGCCAGGGGAGATGAAGCAGATGGTGCTGGTGGAACTTAAAGTGGAGAAGGAATGAGGGCTTGAATGGGAATCGCTGGTCTAGTTGCAAGGCAATCAATACATGGTTAAAATATTAATTATTGGCCTTAGAGGATGCATGAAGTGGACCATAATCAACTGGTGAGAGAGAGAGAGAGAGAGAGAGAGAGAAATATCCCAAGAGAGATAGTTGACATGGCAATGCTAAGGTGGGCAATCTGCATGTTGAGAGAACGCCTTTTAGTGGGGATGAACTTCTTAAGAATGTAGGATTACTTAAACATGTAAGGGATTAACATAGAGGGGAGAGAGAAGTTACAAGCCAACATATTGTTGGGGAGGAAGAGAGGCATGGTGGTATTGATGGAGATGGTACCGGCTCTCTAGCCAGTGCGAGGAGTTGGCGGAGCCTCACTTCTTGCTTCCTTCTTGTCTTGTCCATTCTTCTATGGTGGACATGATATGTATACTTCCATGGAGGTGTGACAACACATGGGGATATGATCAAGATTGATGGCATACAAGGGCGGAGCTACATTGGGGCTAAACCGGGCCTTGGCCCACCCATCCCAATAGAAAATAGGGAAGAGTGACATGAAAATTGGGCCTCCAAAACAATTTTTGTGTGTAGTTTCTTAGCCTAGCCCGCCCAACAACCAGTCTGAAGCTTCGCCACTGATGGCGGTGCCTATGGTTGGAGGTGCATATACGGGTGGTCTACACGAGTGTCCTTCATGGATCCTCGACCTATCCTTTCATCCAAGGGCCTAGAGGAGCATAATCATCTCCAAGTACATCCCTTGGTTGGGAAGTAACTCACATGAACAAAACTGGGACAAGATCGATGAATAATTGCAGAAGTCATGACTGATTTCGTAGCCCTAGATAACTGGTATGAGCTGCGGTGGAATTCGTGTGTGTTGTCTACTATTTTTGTCACCATTTCTTCATACGAACTCCGATTTGGGAGTTATTGGGCCCGTTGGAATCGTGGAAACGAGACTGATAGTCTCCAGATATTGGATATTCAGTATGTCCTCATTGGAAAAGTTATTTTTATCAAACTCTCCAACAACACGAATGTGGTGCTTGGAACTTACCGGTTTGGCCCCAACTTGATCCCTTTTTATATGCTAAGTCCATTTGAATTACATTACACTTACAAAGACAAAAAAACCAAGGAAACTAATAAAACTAAAAGTTTGCAATGAATTCATGAAATGCATAGAGATAAGAAATCATACATTATGGAGATGAAAAATTGCTAGATGGATATGATACGAGTGATTTTTAATACTAGAATAGGCTCTAAAAAGTGATGCGAAAATCCACTCATCGACTTCCCAACTTTTAACCTTGCTCGCCCTTAGGCAAAGGGTTGATAAACTTGCTGTAAGTGCATCTAATGCCACCCCTAGTTTGTTTTGGAGTATTGACGACAAACCTGGTTGAGGGACTAATGTGTTTGTGAGAATTGCAGGATAAACAGGTAGTAGTCCCTCATTGATTTGGTTTACCTACCGGAGATGACCCCTAAAAATGTGTGAAGACATTGAAGGCAATGGTGGTCTGTGAAGCTAATCACGTTGAAAAATATGACATGAGAAGACATCGTATGAAGACTATGGAGCGCGAAGACTTAGTTGTTTTGTCGTTTCCTTTCTTCTTTGTTGAGTCATAGGAACCACCGCACTGTTAAGTGGGGTCCAAGTGAACAAAGTCAGTTTGACTGAAGTGATGCTCAACCAAATCCTATGTCTTCGAGCGAAGACAATCAGAGCAAATCTTATCCAGAGTCGGATGAGTCAGCTTTACTTGTAGCCCAAGTCAAGCTGTCGCGTGTGTTTGAAATCTGACCATTGGAACACGTGTCAGTTCCTTAGTGACCCAGGGTCATTTCGGACAAATCAGGTCGGGTTGCCCTGTGGCTATAAATAGCCCACCCCCTACACCATAAATTGGTGGCTGCTCAGAGTTAGTACATGGCTTTTGTCATTTGAGAGCAACCCACCTCCGAAGCCATTGAGAGAGAATCCTTGCGAGGACAAAGCCCAAACCACCCAAAGCCCAAAGAGTGTTTGGCATCACTGAAGTCTTTCTGTCTACGTGATCTGAAGACTTATTTCACTTGAGGAATGTGAATCCTCCAGCCGGTTAGGCGTCACGTTCTGAGCATCCAAGAGTCATTGTGGATTGCCGGTGAACAAAGTCTGTGAAGGTTTGGGAGTCTACCTTGAAGACTTACCAGAGTGATTGGGCGGGGACTGAGAGTCCTTAACTCAAGGGGAATAAGGTGAAGACGCAGTCTTCTGAGTTAAATCCCAGCCTCCCTAACCAGACGTACAGTTGTCATAGCAACTGGAACTGGTCGAACAAACCCCTGTCCTCCTGAAGCTACTGGTTCTATCTCTCACTTCTCTTACTTACAGTTTGTCTTCATGAAGTCATTGCCTGCTTGCAATATCTGTTTGACTTCACTGTGTGACTACTTGTCCTGATTGGCTTCATACTATCTTTCATCCTGATCTTTACTACCTAGGTACTAATAGTCTCCGTGCTTTCACTTCATTGAATACTTGACTATGGCTTGTCTAGTGTAGTCTACCTTCCGCTGCATATGAACAGTGTCATTCCTATTATTTGTCTTCGAAACTCTCATGTGTTGAAGACTTTCATAAAAATCGCCTATTCACCCCCCTCTAGTCGATAACTAGCCCTTTCAATTGGTATCAGAGCAAGGTACTCCCTTGTTCTGTGTGATTCGGTTTAACCACCTGGAGTTTTAGCTATGCCGACTGCAGGGATAATCAAAGTCTCCGCTGCGTGACCCATCTTCGATGACACTGAGTATCCCTACTGGAAGAATAGGATGCGCATGCATCTTGAAGCGATGTCGATTTGTGGTATGTCGTCAAGAATGGCGTTCCCAAGACTAGTGAAGGTGTCACCCCTGCTGATGTCAAGAAGTTCATTCAACTGGACTCTACAGCCAAGAACATCATCTGTGGTAATCTGACCAAGGACAGTATGGCCGTGTGAGCGATGTGGAAACGTCGAAGCTAGTATGGGACTGGCTCTCCAAGGTCAATGAAGGCGTCTCAACTCAGTGAGATCAACGGATCAATACTCTCCGCAACCTCTTCAACTGCTTCAAGAGGCACGACAATGAGAATGTCCAGCTCACATTTGATCGCCTCACTGATATCCTACAAATGAGCTCCAAGCACTCGGCGCCACTGAGATTACGAAGCATGAAATAGTGAAGACATTACTGAGATCTCTTGACAGCTCATTTGACACCTTAGCCCTGATGATACAAGAATGCCCTGACTTCAAGACACTCGATCCGTCAGACATACTTGAGAGGCTCAACACACATGAGTACCAGCTATTTGAGAAAAGAGATATCTATGGCCCTAACTATGGCCGAACTCGCGCTTTGAAGGCAAAGGTTGTTTCCTCATCTGAAGAAGAATCTGACTGCAGTTTTGGTGATCCTGAAGATATTGGAAAGGAGCTTTCTATGCTTGTGAAGAAGTTTCAGAAGTTCACCAAGAAGAAAGGCTTCAGAAAGTCTTCACGATCCAGCTCAAGAAATGATGAAGCTTCCACCCATGCCAGCAAGAAAAGAACATGTCACAAGTGCAATAAACCTGGTCACTACATCTCTGAGTGTCCACAGTGGGACAATGAGAAGAAGAAGAAGAAGAGCAAAGAATATGATTCTGATGATAACAAGAAGAAGAAATACTCAAAGTCTTCTTCCAAGTCTTCATCACACAAGAAGAGCTCATCTGGCAAGGCTCATGCTTTTGTTGGCAAGGAGATGGATTCAGAGGAGGAGTCTGCTTTTGAGGAGGCGGTGGTGGAGTCTGAGGAGGAGTCCGACTCTGGTGTTGCGAGTCTAGCTCTAGCTACAGGTTACGTCGCCAAGTCCATCTTCAACACTGAAGACAATGGCTCCGTCACCAACGCTGATGACAAGAACGACTTGACTCCCACCTACTGCTTCATGGCACATGGTGCCAAGGTAAACTCACGCGATGCTTACTTTCAAACATCAAGTGAAGATGACTCTGATGGTGAATCCAAACCTAGTTATAAAAAACTTGCTAAAATTGCAACTGAACAACAAAAAGCTATGGAACATATTCAAACATTGTTAGACAAAAGCGATGACATGTTGGACACGGAAATGACTAAGACTCAGTCCTTAATTGAAGACATAAAAAATCTTCATGTTAAGTACCAGGAAGTTGGAGGTCGACATGAGACGCTCTCAACCTCTCATGAAAAGCTTTCCTATGATTATCTTCAAAGGAAGCAAGAGCTTGAGAAATTGAGATCGGATCATGAAGATCTTCAAAAAGAAAACGAGTCACTCCGCGCTCAACAGATCGGTCCCGTTCAGGAAGGATTTGAACCACCATGTTTAAAATGCATTGAGCGTGATAACGCTGCCTCTGTCGCTGAATGTTCTACTACTACCTCTATTGCAATACCTTCAACTGCTAATGTGGTAACTAACCCCTCTGCTGAGGACACCACTACTATTGTTGAGGACACCACCCTATCTGGTTTCACTTGTGCTAATCCTATTATCATTGATGAATCCTTTGATGCAAACTATAAACTATTCAAAAGTCAGAATGACGAAGTGTTTGCCAGATATATTGGTACTAATTGCAGGAATGGGCCCCTATGAAGAAGATATGGGTACGCAAAAGTTGTCTTGAGAATCTTCCGGTGAATGTCATCATGACACCATCTGTGAAGAAGACAAACACCATACCAAAGGCTTCATATGGTCCAAAAGCTTCATACAGACCAAGGACTCACCCGAGTCACCTGTTTTGTAGGGAAATCATACTCAGACCCATGAATATGAGTGTGTTTCATCAAACCGCTATGTTCATATAACTAAGAACTTTTCTGCTTATTCATATGAGTATTATTCACCCCTTGCAAGGCTATTTACTAGAGCTCCGAAGCTGAAGTTCTCAGATGCTGCACTTAGACTCATTGCTTCTAAGCCACCCCTGAAGATGTGGGTGGTTAAGAAAACTTAACTCTCCTTTTTGCAGGGAAAGGTCTCCTGCCGGAAATCAAAGGCGTCCAAAGCTAATGCTGGAGACCTTAAAAATCTTGTTGGGCGCAAGATAAAATGCCCAAATGGTCTTACTATGTATTTCGTTCCAGGATTCCTTGACACTCATCCTATCTATCCTAACCAAGACCTGAATTTCCATGTTCCACTTGTTCGTCAAATGTTTCTGCTTCACAACTCGCTTGGTGAAGCCTATCCCCCAAACTGCACTGTAGGCTACGACACCTCGTGCTTCAGAATGGATTATGGATAGTGGATGCACTAATCACATGACTAGCGATCGAAGTCTTCTGATGGATTCAACGCTACGTCCATCAGATAAGAGCCACATCACATTTGCTGACACTGGTAAAAGCAAGGTATCGGGTCTAGGTAGAGTTGCAATATCAAGGGATAGGCACATGGATAAAGTGATGCTTGTTGAATCCCTCGGTTTCAACTTAATGTCTGTCTCAATGCTTTGTGACTTAAACATGATTGTGCTATTTGGAAAATACCATTGCCTTGTATTGATGGAATCTGACAAGTCTCTAGTCTTTAAAGGGTATCGAAAAGATGATCTGTATATGGTAGATTTCTCAGCAGGACCGCAGATGGCCGTATGTCTTCTAGCAAAAGCTTTAGAATGCTGGCTTTGGCATCGAAGGCTAGGCATGCTGGCATGAGGAACTTGCACACTCTCGCGAAGAAGAAGCATGTTGTGGGCATCGAAGGCGTCAAGTTCAAGATGGATCATCTATGTGGTGCCTGCGAAGCTAGAAAGATGACAAGAGCCAAGCATCCCTCAAAGACAATCATGACTACATCTCAACCCTTTGAGCTGCTGCACATGGACTTATTTGGCCCTACTCACTACTCTACTCTCAATGCTACTGCTTGCCTCTATGGCGTTGTCATTGTTGATGATTACTCTCGATATACATGGGTGCATATAATCCTCTACAAGACTGAAGTGCAGGATGTCTTCAGACGGTTTGCCAATCGTGCCATGACGAACTATGGCATCAAGATCAAGCATATTAGAAGCAACAACGGCACTGAGTTCAAGAACACCGGCCTCGACCTTTACTTGGATACCATGGGTATCACTCATGAGTTCTCTGCTCCTTACACACCTCAGCAGAATGGCATCGCGGAGCGCAAGAACAGAAACCTTATTGAGATGGCCCGAACGATGCTTGATGAGTACAAGACTCCACGAAAGTTCTGGCCTGAAGCCATTGATACTGTGTGCCACGTCATCAACCGCGTTTATCTTCACAAGCTTCTGAAGAAAACATCCTACAAACTCCTAACTGGTAAGAAGCCAAATGTCAGTTACTTCATAGTATTTGGTGCTAAGTGTTGGATCAAGGATCCACATCACACCTCAAAATTTGCACCGAAAGCACATGAAGGCTTTATGCTTGGTTACGGAAAGGATTCGCACTCCTACAGAGTCTTAAACCTCTTTCACTATAAAGTGGTTGAAACTGTGGATGTGCGGTTCGATGAGACTAATGGCTCGCAAAGAGAGCACCTGCCAAATGTGCTAGACGAAGCTTCTCCTCGTGAATCTATCAAGCTCATGGGTACTGGAGAAATCATACCGTCCAAACCTCAGGCTGGCGATGAACTCATCATTACACCAAGTCAACCAGAAGACAATGATCAGCCTGAAGTCAATAATGAAGCTGAAGATAATGATCCACAAGGGCAAAATCTTCATCCAGTGCATCCATGTGTTGCTAATGAAGTTCAGATTGAGAAAATGATTGATAGCATCAATGCACCTGGTCCACTCACTTGTTGAAGGGCAACGCAAAGAGAAACTCAGCTAACAAACTTCTGTGGGCATTTTGCATTTGTGTCAATCTCTGAACCCAAGAAAGTTGTTGAAGCCTTCATGGAATCAGAATGGATTCAAGCCATGCAAGAAGAGCTTCCACAGTTCGAGCTGAACAATGTGTGGGAACTTGTCAAGCGTCCTAATCCTCGTAAACACAATATCATTGGCACAAAATGGATATATCACAACAAGCAAGATGAGCATGGTCAAGTTGTCATAAACAAGGCTCGTCTTGTTGCACAAGGATACACTCAAGTGGAAGGGATTGACTTCGATGAAACATTTGCTCCGGTGGCTAGGCTTGAAGCCATTTGCATACTTATAGCATACGCAAATCATCATAACATCCTTCTGTATCAAATGGATGTAAAGAGTGCTTTTCTCAATGGAAAGATTGAAGAAGAAGTGTATGTTGCACAACCTCCTGGCTTTGAAGATCCAAAACATCCTGATATGGTATACAAGCTCAACAAGGCACTGTATGGCCTCAAACAAGCCCCTCGTGCTTGGTATGACACGCTGAAAGACTTCCTGAAGAGCAAAGGATTCAAACCTGGTTCACTAGATCCTACACTCTTCACGAAGACATACGATGGTGAACTTTTTGTGTGCCAAATCTATGTGGATGACATTATCTTCGGCTGCACCAACAAGAAATACAGTGATGAGTTTGGTCATATGATGCAAGAGCAATATCAGATGTCCATGATGGGCGAGCTGAAGTTCTTCCTAGGTCTCCAAATCCTTCAGCAACGCAACAACATCTTCATCTCTCAAGAAAAATATCTCAAAGATTGCCTGAAGAAGTTTGGAATGCAAGACTGTAAAGGATACACGATGCCAATGCCAACCAAAAGTCATCTGGATCCCGATGCCAATGGTAAAGAGTTTGATCAAAAGGTATATCGCTCCATGATTGGTTATCTGCTTTACTTATGTGCATCTAGGCCAGATATAATGCTTAGTGTTTGCATGTGTGCCTGATTCCAAGCGGCAACAAAGGAATCACATCACTTAGCTGTGAAGCGAATTCTTCGATATTTGGCTTACACCCAAACACTAGGATTATGGTATCCAAAGGGCTCAGAGTATGATCTAGTTGGATTCTCAGATGTTGATTATGCTGGTGACAAGGTTGATCGCAAGTCCACATCAGGCACATGTCACTTTCTGGGACGATCACTTGTCTGTTGGTCTTCAAAGAAGCAGAACTGTGTATCTCTCTCCACTGCTGAATCCGAATACATTGCTGCTGGATCTTGCTGTGCTCAGCTTCTCTGGATGAAGCAAACTCTCAAGGACTATGGTATTTACCTGAAGAATGTGCCACTCTACTGCGACAATGAGAGTGCCATTAAGATTGCCAACAACCCAGTTCAGCACTCGAAGACAAAGCACATTGAGATTCGTCATCACTTTCTCAGAGATCATGTAATGAAGGAAGATATTGATATTATTCATGTCAACACTGAAGAGCAATTGGCTGATACCTTCACAAAGCCCTTGGATGAGAAAAGGTTTTGCAAGTTGCGGTGTGAGCTAAATATCTTGGAATCCTCAAATGTCCTGTGAATTGGACACACATCCTAACACTTATGCATTTTGATGACTTAGATGTGCAACACACGAAGTAACGTATATCTTCAATCAATGAAGACATACACTCTAAGTGTGAATACATTAATGCGGAATTTGACTTCGGAGCGCCACGATAATTGTGCGTCGTGTCTGGGTCTAATACTTCCTATACGGTGGGTAATGCCACCACCAAACTTTTGTTTGAAGTGTTTCCCTTGGCGTTATGTTTGCAAAGTCTTCGAAATTGATTTATCTTCATCCTTGACTTAAGCACATATTTATCTTCATTTGGTAGTATACTAGTTACATACGTACTTATGTTCTGTCCTCTACAACATTCACTTATAGCTATGGTTTTGTGCTGAATCTTTTGATCTAAGTGAATGTGATTGGACCCTAACCTATCTATGCTTCTACCTCAACTCTATTTGTCCAAATCATATGCATTCTATTGAAAACTGTCGATTGTCTTCACTGAGACCTTGTCAGCTGAAGTCAATCTGACAAACATTATATTTGTTTTTAATGCTCTATCTTTATTGCCTAAAATCCGAAGAATTCGGAACGACCACCCCGACAATCTAGGTGTGCGTGGGAACATGGAACAACTTCCAAGGTGTTGCATGTTTGCCATGTGTCCTTCAGATGTGAATCGCCAGGGGCACCAGCGTAATTGTGATGTGATGTCCCTTTCCTTATAAATACACATCCCATCACGGTCAAAATACTTCTTCCACCTCGTCACCTCTCGCAAACCCTATCGCCACCGCTAGCTCTCGACGACGTCGGCGACGAAGCGCTTAGCTGCCGCGACCTCACCGACGCCGTCCTCACGCCGGCCGCGGACCTCATCTTCTCCGTCGCTGCCGTAGGCATCTTCTGTCGCCAAGTTAGGGCACGGGAGATCGAACTGATCGGCCTCAAACTTCGCTTCATCTTGCAGTTCCTCGTGTGGTAATTAAAACTCACTTTTTACCGTCTTTTTGATCTGATAGATTCATCCTTCCTTACCAAAAGTGGTTTCTATACTTCAAAATTGAATCTGTCCAGTTCTGCATCTCATTTTATGCCTAGTCTGTTCACTTATGCTTCACTACAAGTCTAATTCCTCACTTGTACCTATTCTTGGATTCGTACAAATCTGCAACCGACTCACAACAAATAAGTGAATGTCTTCGCGTTATGAGGTCAATGTCTTCAAACTGATTTATCTTCAAAAATCCTCTGAGAATGCATATGACCTCTTCCCCTTCCCTCGCACCTCTAATACTGTCACAGGTACATGTCCGTGGGAGAATCCCTTGGTTCTCATAATCTGCATTCATTTGCAGAATTCTTAGAGAGTCACATAAATTCTCCTGAAGCCAGTTCTTGTCTGACCAGCCGTAGGAAGCCTTTGCAAGTTCTGAAGCCTTTCAGGTTAAGCTTCATGGCTACTAAAAAAACGGCTAGAAAGGGTGGCAAACAACACCGTGGGAATACCTCCAAGGATTTGCCACCTGATCTGGATGAGTTGTACAAGACTGACCCTCAAGAAACCTATGGTGAACGCAAGAATCGAATCCAATGGATTCGAAGATATTGGGCTGAAGAATGGTTCAAATACAGATTTGTCACGGCTGAGTATGCCGAGAAGAATGCTATCAAACCGTCCTCGGGAGATATCTTGTACAAAAACCTTCAACCCTAGTCCCGTTCTGAAGCCATTCAACAAGAATTCTATCCTTGTATGGTACGTGGCCCAGAACCAGAGAATGCTGACCCCTCTTCTCTGATGTGATGTCGTGATGAAAATATGTTCAAACGCAACTTTAAGTTTGCTAAAGATTCTTCCGTGAAGAACAAGAAGGCCTTTGGACTTGACTTCAACCTTGGTCCTTCTGCTCCTCGGAAAGATGGCACATGTGAAGCCAATGAAAATAGGACTGGCCCCTTCTACAACTTCAAAGGCCTCCTCTCGCACATTGCCGTCCAAGGTGCAAATGTGGATCACTCTGTTGATGATGCTCCAGCTCCTCCTAAGTCGCAGAAGCAAAAGAAATCTAAGGCTTCAAAACCTACTGTTGCACCAAAGGCTTCATGAGTGAAGCCACTTGCAACTGCTCCTCCTGCACCGAGTTACTCTGAAGATCAATCTCGGGTCTCCAAACAGAAAGAGAAGCCTCAAAAGAAAACTGCTCAGAGGTCAAGTCAAGCACTGACACCAATTGTCTTTCTAAGGAACGAATCTGAAGCTATTGATCTGTCGTCAGATGACGAGTTTGGTGATGATGCTCTGGAGCAGCTGATAAAGAGCAAGCAATAGGTGGAGATCTTCAATGATCTGCCCCTCTTCGATGTAAACATCCTGGACAACTTCATTGATGAGTGGTTTGACAACCCTGATCTCAGTTTTGATGACCTTCAGCTCCCAATTGGCATCAGTGTCGCCTTTCAAGGTGCCATTGCTCCTGAGTTGGCTCTGGCTCAGAAGACTGTTGAACTGAAAACTAAAATTGACTATGAGAAAGAACAGTTCAAGAAGCACATGGCCAAGATTAGTGTGGCTGATGTTCAGAAATTCAAGCTGATGCTGAATGACCTCAAAGAGGCATTCCGCAAGATACGTGAAGAAGCCAAAGGCTCTCGGGAACGGATGAAGAACCTTGCTGCCAAGTGTGTTCAAGCTTACAATGAAGTTGAGAAGCGCAAGGCACTTGGGCGTCCTGGCATCGACCCCAAGCTTGCTACCAAAAAGAAGAAGTCTACTGTGGCCCCAACTGAAGCATCAAGGCAGGAAGAACCTCGCATTATCTTCCCTGCCAGCATGACAGGCTCGAAGCCTAAGGTCCCCACAGTGGCTTCAGAACTGAAGAATACCAGGTCAGCTAAAGTCGAAGCCAGAAAGCGCAAGTTCAAGAACACCACTGATGACACTCCCTTGCCCAAGAAGAGGAAGATCAAGAAGAAAGATTGAGCTGCTCCCAAAGAGCCCCTCATTGTCGAGCCCCTGTCTTATGCTCGTCCTGCATCATAAAACCAAGAGCGTCAACTGATAGTTCATGAGCCTGCTTCCACAGAGGCTCCTGAAGCTCAAGAAGTTCCAGTCGTTGACCCCATCATGACTGAAGACATTGGTCCCCAAGACAATGTTGTTGATGATGAAGTCCTTCCTCAGATCGAGCGCCAAACAGTATCATCGCCTGTTCTCACGAACAACGAACCCATCAGTATTGGTCGTCCTTTGACGCCAATCTCATAGGATGCCTCATGGGCTGATTGCCCCCAACCAGCAACCCCAATTCAAGACTCACCAAGTACACCCCGTCCTCCACCAACGCAAGTCACCAGCCCAACTGTGAATGACAACAATTACATGGAGACCACACCATCACCGAAAGTGTCGCGCGTGTTTCAACGGCTTCGCAAAGGCCAGAGGCCATCGGTCTCCATGACAACTATCACAGAAGAGGATTCTCACCAGTCCAGCTTAGTGGCACGTCAAGTGTTCCCTGAAGACAATCCTTCTGTGATGATTCCCGTGTCAGAAGCTAATGCTACTGAAGAGATTCCGGTTGCATCAGCCGATGAAAGATAACAAGAAGAACGTGTTGCTACACCCCCTACCAACCAAGAAGAAGTTGTTCTCGAGGAGAACGTGTCTGTGCCAAACCCTCCAGCTACTCAAGTGGAGGTTGAAAATCCTGAGGCGGCCACCAACAACACTACTGACGCCAATGACGTTCTCATGGCTGAAGATAATGTGGCGCCTACAGTCAACAATGTGCATGAAGCCAATGATGCACCTACCACCAATGTGCAGCCTGACGCCATTGCAAATGCCTCTGCTCCTGTACCACCACCAAGGCCACACACTATTGAGCACGCATTCTATCAAGGCAAGCTGGTCCCTGTCAGATGGCCTATTCTGGTTCCTCCGCCTGCTCCCAGACCTCAGTTTGATTATCATGTGGAGCACAGGCCTCAGGTTCAGAAGCCAAAGCCAAGGTTGCCACGGTTCCCAGGTACTGCATCTACACCAGGATCATTTAATGTCAATGGCTTCATTGCACACAACACTTTCTTTGATAGTGCCAAGAACCCATATTCCAAGCCAAGAATATCATCTGATCGGTTCTGGAGTTATCAGCAACGCAACTACTACTCATGTGTTCTATACAACCAAGGGCGCATATTTCATCATATGCGTCTGGATTCCAAAGCCCTTACAGGCTTGCCCTGCTTAGAAGAAGCACTTGACTGTTTCAGAGATGCAGGCCTTCTCTGTTTTGTCACTGATAAGGAGAATTGGAATGAAGAGCTTCTGCTACAATTCTATGCAACACTCCACATTCGCGGCTACAACAGGGATCCGAAGACATGGGTCCTTGAGTGGATGATAGGAAATGTACATCATGAAGCCAAAGCCTTTGATCTCATTGAGCTTACTGGCCTGTCCCCTCCCGGTGAACTCTATGAACCAGGTTTTCAGCTTCACCGCGATGCATTGGAGAGCATCTTTCAGAAGCCTGAGCCCAACATGAGCCAAATTTTGAGCATGATGAAGCCACTGCCACAGGATGCTGAATATCCCAAGGAATTCTTTGTTGAAGACCTAGAGTATCTGCCCCGCACCATCTACCACATCATCAGGCGAACTCTATGGCCCATCAAAGGACACTCTTCCTCAGCAAAGCTTGAAGGTGCAATGAAGACATTGGTTGTCACATCCCTAGCTTCTGGTTTGCTCTGAGCTAGCTAGTCATGTGTTGCATCATGTTTAAATTTTGCCTAAAATTGAAATGGGGATGTTCAAACCCTAGCATTAAATCAACTCAACTAGGGTGAATTAAAATCTTTTCAATAAATCCAAAAGGTTCCTAAGAAAAGTTCATGATTTCTGGTTAAGGTGGAAACCTCTGCCAAAAATGATGAATATATTCTTAGGTCATTTTTGGATTTTTGAATTAAATCATATTGTATTTGACTTTGGGCATTTAAATACTATAAATAATTTAAATGTTCAAATAAATGTTGGAAATTGTTAAGGGTCACTGAAATAATTCAGAAAGCACCCATATTTGTTTCCAGGATTTTATTAAATGATTTGGTATTTTAAATCAAATCAAAAACAAAATAATAGAAATAGAAAAGAAATAAAAGAGAGAGAGAGAAGGAAGTTACCTGGCGCCCACTTACCTGGCCCAGCACGGCCCAGCCCATCTCCACTCCCCCCCTGCCGTCTTCCTCTGCCAGTAGGCAGAGGCGAGGCGTGGCGCGCGCCCGAGAGGCCTCGGCCACCTCCTGCTTCCCCCTGGCCACCTCCTGCTTCCTCCTCGACGCCCGGAGACGCCACGCACCTTCCTGCCTCTCTCCCTCACTCTCCCGCGTCCTCATCCTCTCCCCGGAACACTCTCCCCCTCCTCTGTTCTCCTCACCCGAACGGAGCCGCCGCCACCGACGAGAGCCACCGTGGCTACCGGCCACCCCACGGCTCACCGACGCCCCAGGAAGCTCCGCCGGTCCTCCCTCTTCCTCCTCACCAAGACGGAAGGCGCCGGAAGCCCTGGATGGGGCCAGCTTCGCCGTTCCCCTCCTCGGCCACCGCGGATCGCCGCCGTCAAATCCGTCCCCGTCCGGCCTCCCTCAAGCTCGCCGTCCACCTCTACAGGGTCTACGTGAGCTCTCCGTCCGTTTCCCCCTCTCTGTTTTGTCGTTCGCGCGCCGTAGCTAGGTTATCCACCAAGGCCGAAACCCCATCGCCGCCGGCCATGGCGCCGCCGTGGCCAGGGCCACCGCAGCCCGCGCCTGAGCACGTCACCGTGCTCGGTGAACCCCCAGGAGCACGTAGCCCTCCTCGTTTTCTCCTCTAGTGCGCCGTAGCTTCGCCACCGCTCGCGCCCGAACTCCGGCCACCGCGGAAGTGCTCGCCGCCGTCGTCTCCGGCCACCCCACGGCCCCTCGTGCAGCCAGCTAGGTGCGGCCGTGTACGGGCTACCTTCTGGTGGCCTTCGCGCGTCCAGCCGCCGCCCGTAGCGCAACCCCGGTGAACATCCGCCGCGTTTCGTGTCGCCGCCGGCCGAACTCCGGTGGCCAGTGACGTGGCGCTGTCATTAGCCACTAATGACGCACTAACCAACCCCCTAGGCCATTGACAGTGGGCCCTACCCCTGGTCAAACCCCAGTCAGCGCTGGGTTTGACCGGGATTAGCTCCTGTGTCACTGACGTGTGGCCCCCACACGTCAGGTTTGACCTGGGGCGCCCAGTTGACCCTGCTGACGTCACCATGACGTGGTGCTGACGCCATAATTCATTTCTGGATTTATTATTATTCAGGAAATTTCAGAAAATGCCCTAAACTTCAATAAATCATAGAAAATTAACCGTAACTCCAAATTAAATAATTTATATATGAAAAATTATCAGAAAAATTCAAGGAATCCATCTGTACCATTTTCATGCATGTTAGAACAACTTATAGCTGCTGTTTAGCACAAATCAATTAAATGGCATTTGAATAATCACATATGGAGTTTGAATTTGAATCTTGTATTCAAACCAACTTCATTTAATCTGTTGCTAGTTGCATTAGCCCAAAACACATTCATTTTGCCATGTCATGATCATGCATCATATTGTGCATTGCATTGATTGTGTTCCCTTCTGTGTTGCCGGTATTTGTCCCCTCTCGATAGACGTGATACCGATGATGTGATCGTTGACACTGATGAAGACTCAATGTTATCTTCAGAAGTGCCAGGCAAGCAAAACCCCCTTGTTCATTCCGATAAAATCCCACTCTCTCGCTCCTGCTCTCTATTACTGCATTAGGACAACAACGATTCAACTGTTACTTGCTGCGATAGCTGAACCCCTTTATCCTTTGCATGACCTGTCATTCCACAGTAAATAGATGAAACCCACTAGCATGAGTAGGAGTTGTTTGAGCCCTGTTGTGCCTACTCATTCATGTTTGTTTGTCATGCCTGCTATTTCTTAGAGTTGAGTCAGGTCTGATTCATCGGGGATGTATCAGAGGCATGTGAACATGTCCTACTGTGTGTGAGCTAAGTGTGTGAACACGATTTGGTAAAGGTAGCGGTGAGAGGCCATGTAGGAGTACATGGTGGGTTGTCTCATTGCAGCCGACCTCAGGAACTGAGTTCTGTGTTTGTGATCCATGACCAGTTACTACCACACATTGGGTTCCGGTAACTCGACCCCTCTCGACTTATTAATCAACATGATCTCTGTCCAGGAGTTGCAACTAGTTTCTCGCGTTTGTAGGTAGTGTTAGTAGTCTACCAAGTGGCACCCGGTACAGGTGGGCTTGGGACAGACTAGGCACAGTGGCCCGGTGTACCAAGCAGCACCCGGATGGTGGGCTTGGGAACCCTGCTCACATCGTTTGGGGCCGTAAGCGACACCCCGGCCGGATCTCCTTGCGGATGGAACCCGAATAGGCGATAAACCTGGACTAGAGACTTGTTCGGTTAGTCAGGTCGTGGCCGACTCCCTCGCCCGGCTTCCGCTTGAAGGTTGCCGAGGTACAAGACGTGTACAGGGCGGTAAGTGGCGAAAGCGTGTGTGAAGAAGTACACCCCTGCAGGGTTAACATCATCTATTCGAATAGCCGGATTCCTCGGATATGGAAACTTGGACCCCTTGCATAGTTCATAGACAAGTGAAAGTGGATACTCTAAAATACGCAAGATAAGCGTGAGTGCTATGGATGGCGTTCTCGTAGGGAGACGGGAGCGGATCCATAGTGGTGTATTGATATGGTGAATATGTGGACTCGTGTGCGCCACCTCAAAAGAGTTACTTGCAGTCGTAGTTCAGGATAGCCACCGAGTCAAAGCTGGCTTGCTGCAGTTAAACCCCACCATCCCCTTTGTTGATAATGATGCATATGTAGATAGTTCTGATGTAAGTCTTGCTGGGTACATTTGTACTCACGTTTGCCTATTTATATTTTTGCAGAGAGACTTCGGTCTCGCTAGTAGTTCCGCGTGGACTTCGACGTTTAGCTTGTTACCTCAGCTACGATCTTGTGCCCTCGGCAGGATCTGATAGATAGTCAGGCTTTTCAGCCTTTTTCATTTATAGACGTATGTACTCAGACATGATAGCTTCCGCTTGTGCTTTGATTTGTATGCTCTGAGTGTTGGGTTATGAGACCCATGTTTGTAATATCTCGCTCCTCGGAGCCTATTGAATAAACTACTTGAGTCGTAGAGTCATTTTGTGATGCCATGTTGTATTTGCACATATCGAGCATATTGTGTGTATGTTATTGTAATGCTTGGTATGTGTGGGATCTGACTATCTAGTTGTTTATCCTTAGTTGCCTCTCTTACCGGGAAATGTCTCCTAGTGTTTCCACTGAGCCATGGTAGCTTGCTACTGCTCCGGAACACTTAGGCTGGCCGGCATGTGTCCTTCTTCGTTCCTGTGTCTGTCCCTTCGGGGAAATGTCACGCGATGAATACCGGAGTCCTGTTAGCCCGCTACAGCCCGGTTCACCGGAGTCCTGCTAGCCCAGTGCTACAGCCTGGATTCACTCGCTGATGACCGACACGTTCGATGCTGGGTCATGGATGCATGTCCCTGTAAGTCTGTGCCACTTTGGGTTTACGACTAGCCATGTCAGCCCGGGCTCCTTATCATATGGATGCTAGCGACACTGTCATATACGTGTGCCAAAAGGCGCAAACGGTCCCGGGCTAAGGTAAGGCGACACCCGTGGGAATACCGTGCGTGAGGCCGCAAAGTGATATGAGGTGTTACATGCTAGATCGATGTGGCATTGAGTCGGGGTCCTGACATTGGTCTTCTATATTCTAAATGGCAAAAGCTTCAATGCTTAGGATTTCTTCATTTGTCAACTTGCTGCATCTGGCTCAGACATCTTTGGACTAAAATTCTATGCTTTGTGGGTTATGCGTCTGATCAAGCTTCACTCCGCTGTTAACTATCAGCCCTCTGCACGCAACCATCTTGTATTCCTGCCAGAGGTTGATATGTCAGTCGAAGCCATATATCCAGAGCCTGCCAAGGAGGCAATATATCTTCACAATGCCGATCATCAAAGTTTCTCTTAGCATGTTGAAGGCATTCAAGCTACTGCTCGTGTTTATCCGCTTGCTGGCAATACTCATCGTACTCATACTGAAGCCATAGAGAGCACTATTGCTCAAAGGCCCAGAAAGCGATCTCGTGTGCTTAATGACCGAGAGCTTCTCGTGGCCTTGCATCAAAAACACGACAAGCATCATTTCTGGCTAAAGCGTCAGATGCAAAGCCTCTTGGTGGATGTCAATCGCATTCGCAACCTTGCCACCAAGAATGCCTTTGTCACTCATGAAACCAGTCGGAGGGCATGGAAGAGTTTGACATTGCTCAGTGTTGAAGCTGATCTTCAAGACGATGGCTTCACAGAAAGATTCAAGTTCAACACCACTCCACCCAGGAATGTTGTCCTATGTCGAACCCCGTCCCTTGAAGATTCAGAGTACTCCTCCTCCGCAGCAACTATAAATGCTAGAGTTATTGATGAAGCTGATGATGCTGCTTCACCACCTCCACCTTCGGCACATGTCAACACTGCACCAAGTTCGTCTGCACCACCAAACCTCGACGACGACCCTTCTACCTCTTCTACTCCTCATGGGAACGAGTAGAGACTATGTCTTCAAACCTTTTTGGTCCTTACCGACAAAAGGGGGGAAGCATATGTTGATAGTCTTCAAGCAGGTCCTTATGGGTGGTTGCTATATTTTTGCCAAGTGTTTACAACTCTCGTTTTGATACATTCGGTTCCTTGGGTTGTAACACTTAAACTCGATG
Source organism: Triticum aestivum (assembly GCF_018294505.1). Lineage (NCBI taxonomy): Eukaryota > Viridiplantae > Streptophyta > Magnoliopsida > Poales > Poaceae > Triticum > Triticum aestivum. Next base: position 75,993,582 of record NC_057804.1, read on the forward strand.
GCCGTCTGCTACTTTGTCTGCTATTCTGTCGATGCGATGATAAATCCCGCATGAAGCCATTCCGCAGACGTCCATTTTTCATTTTGCTTGTCATTATTTTTGTATATCTGTTCATGCATGATGTATTGTCTTCATATGGTGAAGAGGATCTCCATAAGTACAACCTGCCATGTGCATTTGCATTCCAACACAAAACATCTATATGCACATCTTCAGGGGGAGCCTGTTTACCATCTACGAAGACAATATCTTAATCCTTTACAATTTCACATACTTTTATCCCCGTTGAAAACTTTAACCAGTTTGTCATCAATCACCAAAAAGGGGGAGATTGTACGTGCATCTAGTGCCACCCCTAGTTGGTTTTGGAGTATTGACGACAAACCTGGTTGAGGGACTAATGTGTTTGTGAGAATTGCAGGATAACACAGGTAGTATTCCCTCATTGATTCGGTTTACCTACCGGAGATGACCCAAGATAACACGTGTCAGTTCCTTAGTGACCCAGGGTCATTTCTAACAAATCAGGCCGGGTAGCCCTGTGGCTATAAATAGCCCACCCCCTACACGACAAATTGGTGGCTGCTTAGAGTTAGTACACGGCTTTTGTCGTTTGAGAGCAACCCACCTCCGAAGCCTTTGAGAGAGAATCTTTGCGAGGACAAAGCCCAAACCACCCAGAGAACAAAGTGTGTTTGGCATCGCTGAAGTCTTTCTGTCTGCATGATCTGAAGACTTGTTTCACTTGAGGATTGTGAATCCTCCAGCCGGTTAGACGTCATGTTCTGAGCATCCAAGAGTCATTGTGGATTGCCGGTGAACAAAGTCTGTGAAGGTTTGGGAGTCTACCTTGAAGACTTACCAGAGTGATTGGGCGGGGACTGAGAGTCCTTAGCTCAAGGGGAATAAGGTGAAGACGCAGTCTTCTGAGTTAAATCTCAGCCTCCCGAACCAGACGTACAGTTGTCACAGCAACTGGAACTGGTCGAACAAACCCCTGTCCTCTTGAAGCTACTGGTTCTATCTCTCACTTCTCTTACTTACAGTTTATCTTCGTGAAGTCATTGCCTGCTTGCAATATCTGTTTGACTTCACTATGTGACTACTTGTCCTGATTGGCTTCATACTATCTTCCATCTTGATCTTTACTACCTAGCTGCTAATAGTCTTCGTGCTTTCACTTCATTGAATACTTGACTATGGCTTGTCTAGTGTAGTCTACCTTCCACTGCATATGAATAGTGTCATTCCTATTGTTTGTCTTCGAAACTCTCATGTGTTGAAGACTTTCATAAAAATCGCCTATTCACCCCCCCTCTAGTCAATAACTAGCCCTTTCACTTGCTCATGTATCCATCTAACTTACCAATGAAGATTGCTACCCAAAGGTGTATCCTTATTTTATTTGCATGCTATAAGCAACATTGACATACTTATACAAGGAAACACGAGCTCAGCTATGTAATATATCTTTCCGCAAAAAGTTTCTATGAACCTTTTAAAATATTAATCTAGCATGAAAATAAATACTTGGATCCTCCTACTTAATTACTTGTTCATTTTTTTTCCTTTCTTCCTCTTCAAAGATAAGTACTCACATGTGTTTACCAAAAAGATAACTAGAGAGGCTTCCATACTTTTAGGGATTGATTGTTTAGCGATTAGAAAGTAATGGTATTCGATAAATTATCCGGGATCCAATCGAACAAGTAACGAGGGGCTCTCAACATTTTTAGAGCACCACACATTCATTTTGATTTTAATACTCAAGTTGTCCTTTTACGCTTCTTCGCGCAACCTTGGACATGCTTACTTCCTTATGAAAATATCATTTATTATTTCACTTGTGTCATGAAAGCTAAGCATGTTAAGTAATTGCAAGAAAACCCCAAACGGACGGAGTGAGTGCTAAGTGCTAACTCCAAAACAAAGTACAGAACAATCTAGTTTGCATGGTTTGAGAGTTTCACCTTCCTCACCACTCGTTCTAGTTAAATTATTTCTTGCTGAACTTTGGGTCCTTAATTTCTTTCTTTGAGACAACCAAACAAAAATATTTTAGCCCATATAATTATGACCCTTAACTTAAAAATCGATACTCGCGATGTGGAAGACCTATAATTACCGGAAGGTAACTAGTATCGTAGAACCCACCATAATCCATTCATCTAATAAGTCTCTAAAAGATCGTGGATGTCGCCTAGAGGGGGGTGAATAGGCGCTTTAAAATAATTACGGTTTAGGCTTGAACAAATGCGGAATAAACCTAGTGGTTAATTTGTCAAGCACAAAACCTACAACAACTATGCTCACCTATGTGCACCAACAACTTAATGCTAAGCAAGATAAACAACTAAGTGATAGCAAGATATATGACAAGAAACAATATGACTATCACAGAGAAAAGTGCATAAGTAAAGGGCTCAGGTAAGAGATAACCGAGGCACATGGAGACGACAATGTATCCCGAAGTTCACACCCTTGCGGATGCTAATCTTCGTTTGGAGCGGTGTGGAGGCACAATGCTCCCCAAGAAACCACTAGGGCCACCGTAATCTCCTCACACCCTCGCACAATGCAAGATGTCGTGATTCCACTAAGGGACCCTCGAGGGCGGTCACCGAACCCATACAAATGGCAACCCTTGGGGGCGGTCACCGAACCCGTACACTTTGGCAACCCTTGGGGGCGGTCACCGGTACCCGTCAAATTACTCGGGGTGATCTCCACAACCTAATTGGAGACCCCGACGCTTGCCCGAAGCTTTACACCACAATGATTGAGCTCTGAACAACACCAACCGTCTAGGGAGCCAAGGCACCCAAGAGGAACAAGCTCTAGGGTGCCCAAACACCCAAGAGTAACAAGCTCAAGGGTACCAAGCACCCAAGAGTAATAAGCTTCTCAACTTGTAACTTCCACGTATCATGTGGAGAACTCAAACCGATGCACCAAATGCAATGACAAGGGCACACGGGGTGCCCAAGTCCTTCTCTCTCAAATCCCACTGAAGCAACTAATGCTAGGGGGGAAGATGAGAGGAAGAACAAGAAGGAGAACACCAAGAACTCCAAGATCTAGATCCAAGGGGTTCCCCTCACATAGAGGAGAAAGTAATTGTTGGAAATGTGGATCTAGATCTCCTCTCTATTTTCCCTCAAAAACTAGCAAGAATCCATGGAGGGATTGAGAGTTAGCAAGCTCGAAGAAGGTCAACAATGGGGGAAGAACACGAGCTCAAGAGATAAGGACCATTGGGGAAGAAGACCCCCTTTTATTGTTGAGGAAAAAATCCAATCGTTATCCTCACAGCCCGCACAGAGCGGTACTACCGCCGGAACGGTACTACCGCTCATCCTCACGGTACTACCGCTAGGGATCGCGGTACTACCGCAAAGGGGAGCGGTACTAAAACAATACATCTGTGCCTACCACCGCATGACTTGGGACGAGTTTTTGGACCAGAGCGGTACTACCGTTGTAGGAGCCATGGTAGTACCACTCTGAAGCGGTAGTAAATAATTACATCCGCTCCAATTCGCGGTAGTACCGCTGCAGCCTTTTCAGAACACCGAAACTGCCACAACTTCTGCAAATGGACTCCGAATTCAATGAAACCAAGTTTGTTGGAAAGCTAGCGACAAGGACTAACACAATCTTGATAGAAATAACAATAAGAAGCAAATTAGAAAAGTCCCAAAATAAAATGGTGAGAACCCTTCCTCGAATAGGACCGGTAAAACCTCCAACACCAAAAACGCAAAAAAAGAAGCATGTGAACTCCGTTTTTTATGAACTCGAGCTTGTCAAGAAGATGACCACAAGCTCTAAAACCTCAAAAGAAAAAACAAATAAGAATCAAGAAAGATGATGCAAGGATGCAATGGTTTGAGCTCTCGACGAATGATACAATCAAGCTAGTCACTTGAGAGCCCCCCTTGATAGTACGACTATCGATCCTATAACCCGGTCGCCAAACTATCACCATGAGACCGCTAAAATATAAAACCTATCAAGGGAAAACCTTTGCCTTGCACGAAGTCCACTTGAGCTAGATGATGATGATCTTGACTTCCTCAAGTTTGACCACCTTTCTTGATTGTGCTCGCTCGACGAAGACTAGTTGATTGCTCCCCCATACTCCACTATGGGTGAGCCACTCTTTGGCACATCTTCACAAGTCGATTGACACCAAAAAGGAAGGCAAGCTTCAAGCACTTGATCTCTTCGTGATGCTCCACCTGAACTTGCACACGGCAATCTTGATGACGATCACCACTTGATGTCATCCTCTCCATGGGTTGAGTGATATCTTCCTCTTGACGCAAGCCCATGAACATGTACCTAACCCCACATAGAACTCTCACATAGACCATGGGTTAGTACACAAAGCACAATGGATAATGCTTACCATAACATGTGATCACTTGATCTCTCTCAGTACATCTTCTACGCTTTGTGAGTTGATCAACTTGATTCACTCTTGACTTAGTCTTGATCAACCTTGAAACTTTCCAACTCTCTTCATTTGTATGATTCTTGAAGGTAAACATGAATGATCACACAATCTTCTTCTTCAAGACATGCTTGCAATAAGCTCAACACTCGCATGACCAATCTTTGGATAATTCCTTAATAGCACCTTGGTCAACACATAAACTCCTTCAAACCAACACATGGACTTCAAGAAAAGCCTATGGACAAATCCTTCCAATATAACTCAATGCAACCATTAGTCCATAGAGAATGTCATTAATTACCAAAATCACACATGGGGGCACTGCATGTCCTTTCAATCTCCCCCATTTTGGTAATTGATGACAATCATTTTCAAGAGAGTTTATAAAAGGAATTATGCATCACCATGCAATGCAACAACCAATAGTGCATGCGTATGAGATGCAAATGCGAAGGAACAAAACCAAAGCAAGAAGAGATATCTCTCTGAACTTCTCCACAAAACTCTCTCAAACTTCTCCCCCATTGGCATCGATTGCCAAAATGGGCGAAAAGCTTAGAAGGCCAATATATTGTGTTCCTCCATAAATTGTGTATGTCTCAACAAGAGAGTGGAATGCCATACACATATCCAAAGGTAAATACCTGAAGGAAGACAAACTATATTGAGGCACAAAGATTATTAAAGAAAGATATGCCACAAAGACAAATCAAAGAGAGTCACACGCAATCAAGCAATCAAAAGATACCAATTCAAGCAAGCAAACAAAAGATATCAATTGAACCAACTAGACCAAGGATCCTATGAGCCACAAGAATAAATGATATTATGATATGAGCATAGGAGTGTTCTAAAGAAACTAGAGAAGCTCCCCATGATTTGTGCACAAATAAGAATATTTGTATTGGATACAAAGTGCACAAAATAGGATCATAGCTCCCCCAAAATCAATAGAAACTTACAAGTGCAAGTTAGCATATAGGAGACAAAGCCTAGCACTTGTAACAAACACATGGTTGAGCAACCTGTAAAAGAGGCAACTTAAGAATAGGCTCAACCAAAATTATGTGTGTGAGTCATGGCAAAGCACTTGAGAAGACTAAAATAAGGATGAGCATTAAGCATCAACATAGTCTTGGATAAGTGAGATACATGGTGCATGACATGTCCTCTCCACACACACACCAAGCAAAAGGGTTCACAAGCACACTAAAAATGTAAAAAGAATAACCAACACTTGTGACAACCCATGGTGAAGATAGAAGATGAAAGCCTCATCAAGACGAGGGATACGAAGATGGCAAAAGCCTCATAGAGATAAGCATGAGGAAAATAATCTTCACCACACAAGAGTGCAACAAGATGCAAGGAGAAATGGCCTGCACTCAAGATAGATCCTTTCATGAAACCACCAAAGAAAAAGGTGGACGTGAAAGAATAAGGATAACAACTAGAGATGTAACTTCTCTTAAGTGTATAAGATTCTCAGTAGATCAAATCATGATGATATCAATCCACAAATAAGGGTGTACACATGAAATAGTTACAGCAAGGAAAGAATAAGATATCCAGAAGGAAGTCATACATATACCAATAAGATATTTGCTTGGAAGCATAACACATGGATAGATATGGTCTGATTGTATATAAATGAATTCCTATCACACAACTATCAAAGACATCACAACTAGCAACAAGAGATCATTGTTGGGATGCTTTGAGAAAGGAAACAAGTATCACAAGAAAGAATGAATAACATGCCATGATACAACCTACACACGGTTGATGCAATAAATGTGTGCATGTAGTAGATGATGATACTTGTTACTGAGATAGCATTGGAAGGATGTAGTAGATACCAATTGAAGGTAGAAAGTAGTTCATTGATCATCCTAGCTTGACTCCAATAAGCACATGGTGACAACACCTTCCTTGTGAGTGAGCCGAGCATCCAATGCATCTCCAAATGTTCCTAGAAGAACAACACAAACTAAACGGTACCCAAACACATTGGGACCAAATAGTTATAAGCACCAATACATAGGACAAACTCCACATAAATATGTGCATATAGATATGAAAATGAATTTCATGCACATCTCATCCAAATTAAGACTAGGTGGAGTTTCCCCCATATATTGGGTCAAAGAAAGAGAGCATGCCAAATAAAATACATGAAGTAAATATGCATGCTCAAGACTTTCAAGAACCGATACCAAATGAAAATAAAAAAACAAGTGAAAAAGGATACCAAATGGAGAAATCATCACTTGGAAGATATCATTAAAGATACATCAAGGAATGAGATATCCATTAAAACACGTAAAAAGAGGATATCAAACTCCCTAAAGAGAGGATGGTTCCAAACAAACCATGCCCTCTACAAATTTTCATGATGGCACAAAGTACCAAAAAGAAATGGCTTGCCTTCCACAAAAACACACTTGAAAAAGATCACAAGAAGAGTGTTCTAAAGAAAATGGGATAGCTCCCCCACGAGTTGTGCATTATATAGAATTTGCATTTGAATACAAAATGCACAAGGTGGGATCACCACTTTCACTATATCTAGAAAACACTAGACAAGAACAAGAAATAAACAAGATCCACAAGTGGTATGGAAGACAACGGGAGTTGACACAATCTGTGGCAAGAGAAAAGGCAAATAAAAACAAAAGCCAATGTAAAGATGATCAATAAATTCTACCACACATAAGTGACTACCAATTGTCAAAAGACAAGAAGTATTTGGAAATAATTCCCGGTGGTAGATAACAAGGATATCCAACACCATCTTCACAACAAACACAAGCAAATTGCAACTTGTAGAGCTAACATGTCACCTAGGAACAAGATAATTAAAAGTATCAACTCTAAGTGACAATATCTCAATTGTACACATTTTCTAGGCTTGTAATATGCACATGGCATATTACTCCTCCATAATGTGATACCAAAGAAAACTTAACAAGAGACAATAAGAGGATCCAGCGAGAGATAATCAATGGACTTTTTAGAATTTGAATTTCTCATGAGAGATATACCACCTAGCGACTAGATAATCTTGTAATATCAATACTAGATGGTATTCCTCATGTAGACACATTTATAGGATTGTGAGGTGCACAAAGCACATCACTCCCCCAAAATGGGATGTTCCATTAATCTCTCACACGAGCCAACTAGGATACAAACAAGTAGCATAAAGCCTCAAGCACGACACACACGTACATGATGTGCGAACCAACACACACATACTTGATTGCTCAAGATAAGCAAGTTGGAAGCACAACATATACAAACACATGCAAGGAACAAAACCAAAACATGCAAGGGGGCAAGTAACTTTCAATGTAAACAATTTAAGTACAAGTTACCACAAGGAGGCACATTGGATATAAGATAGAAACTTGATAATCCAATTGACTTGGCTTGAGACAATAAGAATGATAAAGTCCCCTTAATTCTTCATAATGTAGCCAAGTCTCCAATGCCCTCTAACAACACCTATTGATCAAATTTGAGCTTGGTGGTCCCCAACCAAGTTGGGTCCTAAGAGGTTAGTCACAATAGGCTTGGCTACCCAAATGGTTCTTTTCTTGACACCACTTTGAGTACCAACAAACTTGGCAAACACATTGCCAACCTTATCCTTCCCAAGAGAATAGATATCATCAATAATAATTGGGTTGGATAAGTTACCACTAGTGCATGAAGAAGTGACATCACCTTTCTCACGACATAATTAGCAACGTCTACTCTTCACTTTCTTCTCACTTGATTTCTCAACAAGAGAAGCATTAACTTGAGTCTTCTTGGGAAGTGGCCTTTCTTCAACTTGAGGTTGAGCATGAGATTGAACTTGTGGCCTCTTCCCTTGTTTCTTGACACTAATGGCCGCCTTCTTCAATGGGCAAGATCTAACATGATGCCCTTCAATTTTGCACTTGAAGCAAATAATCTTGGCTGAATTCTTGACTTGTTCTTGGGCCTTCTTCTTGATTCTCTTGGACTTCTTCTTATTATTGGAGTTGAATCCAAGTCCACCTTTGTCATTGGGGGATTTTTTCACACTCAATATATTGTTGAGTGCGGATTTCCCTTCATGACTCTTTTCCAAGTCTTTCTTCAAAGAAGTGACTTGGGCCTTGAGCTCTTTAATTTCCTCTACATGGTTAGTCTCAACACAAGTACTAGAGGAAGTATAAGCTTCATTGTTAGAGCAACAAGGCAAGGAAAGCAAATCAAGATGTACCAACATTGTGAGTAGATGAATTACAAGGACTAGCACATGGCAATATACTATTTTGATTAGAAGTAGTGCTAGTATCCACATGAGGCTCACTAGATGTTACCTTAGGAATCATGGCCTCATGAGCTATCTTTAGCACATTATGGGATACTAGAAGATCATCATGAGAGCTTGAGAGCTTTTCATGACTTTCTTCCAATTTCCCATAATTGCTAGATAACACCTCAAGTTGAGCCCGTAGCTCAACATTCTCCTTCAAAATGGATGCTTCACAAGTAATAGAGTTAGTAGCACAAGCATCATCATTTACAACAACAGGAGAGGACTGAGGGAGTCCTGGATAAGGGGGTGTTTGGATAGCCAGACTCTATGCTTTGGCCGGACTGTTGGACTATGAAGATACAAGATTGAAGACCTCGTCCCGTGTCCGGATGGGACTCTCCTTTGCATGGAAGGCAAGCTTGGCGATTCGGATGTTAGATCTCCTTCTCTGTAACCGACTCTGTGTAACCCTAGCCCCCTCCGATGTCTATATAAACCGGAGGGTTTAGTCCGTAGGACAAGAACAATCATAATCATAGGCTAGCTTCTAGGGTTTAGCCTCTACGATCTCATGGTAGATCAACTCTTGTAATACTCATATCATCAAGATCAATCAAGTAGGAAGTAGGGTATTACCTCCATCGAGAGGGCCCAAACCTGGGTAAACATCGTGTCCCCGGTCTCCTGTTACCATTAGCCTTAGACACATAGTTCGGGACCCCCTACCCGAGATCCGTCGGTTTTGACACCAACATTGGTGCTTTCATTGAGAGTTCCTCTGTGTCGTTGCTATAAGGCTCGATGACTCCTACAATCTTCAACAACAATGCGGTCCAGGGTGAGGCTTTTCTCACTGGACAGATCTTCATGTTCGGCGGCTTCGCACTGCAGGCCAATTCGCTTGGCCATCTGGAGTAGATCGACAGCTATGCCCCTGGCCATCAGGTCAGGTTCGGAAACTTGAATTACATGGTCGACATCCGCGGGGACTTGATCTTCGACGGATTCGGGCCTACGTCGGGAGCACTAAACGGTCGCGACGAGCACGACTTAGATCTGCTGTCGGACAGTATTCGGGATATCGCACATGCAGCAGCTCCGGACCTAAATCCGGGGCAGATTGCGTCATCCGAGGATAGTTGGATGGACCCCGCCACGGAGGCCGCACACCCATCGGCGTTGGAGCCGGACACAGACTCCACCTCTAAGGAAATCTGTGTCACCGGACCCCCGGACTCGTTTCCGGCCGTGGGTCCTGGACCGCGCGCATCCATAGCCATTGAAGCTGATTGGGCGCCAATTATGGAGTTCACTGCCGCGGATATTTTTCAGCGCTCGCCCTTCGGCGACGTGCTAAACTCTTTAAGGTCTCTCTCTTTGTCAGAAGACTCTTGGTCGAACTATGTCCGGCCCGAGTGGGATACGGACGACGAAAAAAACATGGCCCACCCACCACCCACTTCATAGCCACTGTCGATGACCTAACAGACATGCTTGATTTCGACTCCGACGACATCGACAGTATGGACGTCGATGCAGGGGACGATCTGGAACCACCGCCTACGGGACACTGGACCACCACTTCATCATATGACATCTACATGGTGGACACGCCTAAGGAGGAGAACGGTGACAAAAAGGACACAACGGAGGATAAATCCCCCGGACAAAAGCCAAAACGACGGTGCAAGCGCCGCTCTAAGTCCAGTCACAGTAATAATAGCGATAATAGCGCAAGGAAAATTGACACTCCGGTCAAGTCCAAAGGCAACAATGACCATACGGACCCGGCAATGGAGCAGGATGAGCCAGGCCACGCTGAACACAGCCCGGAGCAGATGCCCGATCACAGCGATCCCAAGGGCCGAACCCATCAACCTGCATCCAGAGAGGAGGACTGTTCGGTTGACAACGCATTCATCATCCCGGAAAAGCGTTTGGAACAAGATAACCTCCGTAGAAGGCTTATGGCCACTGCGAGGAGCCTAAAAAAGCAGAAGCAAAGGCTTAAGGCCGCGTAGGATACGCTCAACCGCAGATGGAATAAGGTGCTAGACACTGAAGGAAAATATGGCGATGATCGCCACACAAAGAGCTACCCAAAACGCAAGTTGTTGCCCGAATTCGACGATGAGGCTGTAGAGCCCATTCCGCCGAAGAACAATACGGCCAATCGGCCGGACCAACCACTTCATGGCCACGATAGAGCAGCCACTGACGCCGCACACAATTTATGTGAGCTCCTGGACAAAAAGGCCGGCGCGACCATGTCCATTTATGGATCCAGAGGACATGCTCTGACGCGGGATTATGGTCACCAAAACGGTCAAACTGATCGGGTAACAGTTCAGAATCAACACCGGACACAACAACAGTCGATAGCATGCCACGAGATGTCCAGATACAGAGGGGTTGCGCACCCTCTGTGCTTCACCGATGAGGTGCTAGATCACGAATTTCCACAGGGATTCAAACCTGTGAACATAGAGGCATACGACGGAACGACAGACCCTGGGGTCTGGATTGAGGATTTTATCCTTCATATTCACATGGCTCGTGGGGATGACCTCCACGCCATCAAATACCTTCCCCTCAAATTGAAAGGGCTAGCTCGGCACTGTTTGAAAAGCCTCCCCGAAAATTCAATAGGAAGTCGGGAGGAACTTGAGGACGCTTTTAGGGCCAATTTTCAAGGGACCTATGTCCGACCTCCGGACGTAGACGATTTAAGTCACATAATACAACAGCCCGGAGAGTCAGCCCGCAAGCTTTGGAACATATTTCTCACTAAGAAGAATCAAATTGTTGACTGTCCGGATGCCGAAGCCCTAGTGGCCTTCAAGCATAGTATCCAGGACGAGTGGCTGGCCAGACACCTCGGCCAAGAAAAGCCGAGGACAATGGCGGCCTTAACAAGCCTTATGACCCACTTTTGTTCAGGTGAGGACAGCTGGTTGGCCCGTAGAGGCACCAGTGACCCAGGCACATCCGAAATTAGGGATGGAAATGAAAAGCCACGACGCAATAAGAACAAGCGTCGAAACAATGAAGACAGTCCGGACAACACGGCGGTCAACGCCGGATTCAGGGGCTCGCGACCTGGTCAAAGAAAAAAACCATTTAAAGGCAGAAAAGAGGGACCATCTGCCCTGAATAAAGTCCTGGACAGATTGTGCCAAATCCATGGCACCACCGAAAAACCTGCAAATCATACTCACAGAGAATGTTGGGTCTTCAAGCAGGACGGCAAGTTAAACGCCAAACACAAGGGAAGGAAACGCCAAGCGAAGACGAGGGTGAGCCTCGCCAGCCGAACACTGGGGGACAGAAAAAATTCCCACCAGAAGTCAAAACAGTAAACATGATCTACGCGACTCACATACCAAAGAGAAGGCGCAAACGCGCGCTCAGAGACGTATACTCTGTAGAGCCCGTTGCCCCCAAATTCAACCCCTGGTCGGCCTGCCCGATCACCTTTGATCACAGGGACCACCCGACCAGTATCCGTCATGGAGGATCGGCTGCCTTGGTACTCGACCTAATAATTGATGGATGCCATCTCACTCAAGTCCTAATGGACGGAGGCAGTAGTCTCAATCTGATATATCAGGACACCATCCTCAAGATGGGGATAGACCCATCCAGAATCAGCCAAAGTAACACCACCTTTAAAGGAGTGATACCAGGCATTGAGGCCTGCTGCAGGGGCTCCCTCATATTAGAGGTGACATTCGGTTCCCCCGACAACTCCAGAAGTGAAGAATTACTCTTCGACATCGCTCCCTTCAGCAGCGGTTATCATGCATTGCTCGGAAGAACGGCCTTCGCTCTCTTTAACACAGTACCGAACTACGCCTACCTTAAACTTAAGATGCCTGGTCCACGTGGCGTCATCACTGTTAGCGGAAACACAGAGCGCTCCTCACGTGCGGAAGAGTATGCAATGGCTCTTGCAGCCATACACTAAGCTGCCTCTCCCACCAGAGGCATGATCGGTCGTTAAGACCACGGACACGGCTAGACGAGTCCGGCGCACCACCGTTAGTAACAGCACGGATAAACTTGAGCTGGGTTCTATACATGATGGTACCAGGGGATGCAAACATGTAATAAAGCCCACAATTCATCTTGACCTTATTAATATGCCAATATCTCACATTTTTAACATTCATTGAGAATAAAAAACCTTTCGCACGCTTACTCTTTTACATGAGTTTTCGTTTTTTACAGACACTATTCGTGCGACACCCTTCCAGGATACGGCACAACAGAGATAAACGCGCAGACGTGCAGCAGGGCTCCACTCAAAGGTTTCTCTTTAGATTAAGCCCCTGTGTAGACCTTCTTTACTGTCTCTTGTTGCTTGACTTCCCATGGGTATTCAATACACCCACAGGGGATACTGGCGTTATAGGCATTTCGCCACGATAGATCAATGCACATACCTGGAAATACAGGGTTCATAATCGAGGGCGTTGCTCAGCCCAGTATATGTTATAAAGTCCGAATACCTTCTGGAGTGTTCGGCGTCGTGAGTTTAGCCTTATATGCATCAGCTTCGAATCATGTCTTTGGTCAAATGTTGGGTTTGCCAGGCTCCTGGGTTTGCTGCCTTACGTTCCATTCTATCAGCTAAGGCAGCCAAAGGAGAACTACTGCGATTGTGCCCTGGTTATTCCGAATGAGCACCTCAGTAGAGAAAGCCGAAAACTGATTGTCATGATACAGTGAGAGATTGGTCAACCACTCGAGGACTCATCGGAATCTTTAGGATTCCTCCACATTAACGAAGGACCATTTCCCGGTCATGTACATACGCGCCCCTATCCGGATGCTCGCGGAGGTACTAGGGGCTACATAGTAGCCCCACCGTCAAACTCCTATGGCTAAGTGAAAGTGTTACAGCTATATAGTCCGGTTGCCTAGTTCGACGTGCGATCACCTCCTTAATGGACCAAGACGTTGGATCAAGTGTGATTACACACATTTTCTCGAACATCCCCGCATTATATGCGTGGGGGTGAAGCCAACGACTGCTAACTTTCAGGTTATATACATACATAAACGGTCGCACAGGAGGCACTATAAAACTTTCAGGTGAAAGTATAAACACAGCCTTTATAATTAACACAGAATTGTTTTTACAATTAAACGACTTGTCACTCGAACATGACACTCTTCGAGCACTGAGCCTCTATCATACGGGCACCTTCTATGACCTGCTCAACATTGTGCTCGCCTGGGTCCTGGCTTCCTGCCGGACTCTGGGTTGCAATGCTGGTGGCCTCCATATCCACCCAATATGTCTTAACATGGGCAAGAGCCATCCATGCACCCTCTATGCATGCTGACCTCCTCATGGCATCGATTCTTGATACAGTGCCAAGGAATTGTTGCACTAAACCAAAATAACTGCCCGGTCTTGGTCCCTTTGGCCATAGATGGTCTATTACAGACCTCATGGCAAGACCGGACAACCTATGGAGCTCGGCCATAGCGGCCATCCTCTCACTCAATGGCAGCGGGCGCCTCGGAGCATTGAATTGCGACCAGCACAGCCTTTCTATGTCATTATCTTTTTGATCCTTGAAGAACTTGGTCGCATCAGCCACACTTTTCGCCAGATCCGCATACACGTCCGCAACACTCATAGGCTGATCATGAGGAGCATACTTGGGGTCTCCAAACTTCATCCGCAACAAATAGGGGCTTCCAGACGCGATGTCTCCGGCCTGTCGAAGCCCCTCCCGCGCAGCTCTAATTTCAGAGCGCGTCTCCTTAGCCGCATTCAGGGCCTTCTTCGGGTCAGCCAACTTTGCCTGATTCTCCTTCTCGAGAAGCTCATACCGGCCGGTGACATCCCTCAGCTCCACAGCCATCTCGGCTATCTTTTCTTCGCTTCGGCGATGAGCAGCTTGTTCGGCTCTCAAATCTTCGGCCGCCTTTAGGGCAGCCGCATTGCTAGCCCGGGCTTGTTCCTTTGCTAGGGCAAGTTCCGCCCTTAGGGCCTCAATGGCAGCAGCTCCGCCTGCAGCCAAATCATACCATATTAACATTACAATCCTCTTAATATTTCCTAAACAAATAAGGAAAAAACAAGCACATACTCTGTGACTCGTCAAGCCGCTTGTTTACAAGCGTGATGTCGGCATCCACCACATCAATCTGTCGCCTCAGTTTGGCGAATTCAGCGGTCCGGTCTACCGCCGGACCCTTAACCACCTACGCATGAATGCAGTGTGATCATTACCTGAGAGTGTGATCCTCCGTTTGCCGCCTAGGGCTGGCAACCAGAGTCTCAGGGGCTACTATCTATACGAAGCACACCTAGCGCGCGCGGTACAACCAAAAATTACATATTTCGTTGCGTACCTCAAAGCCTTTGAGCAGGCTTCCAAAAGCTTCATTTAACCAGCTTGTGGCGGATGAAATCTTCTCCAACACCGTACCCA
Organism: Triticum aestivum; assembly: GCF_018294505.1. Lineage (NCBI taxonomy): Eukaryota > Viridiplantae > Streptophyta > Magnoliopsida > Poales > Poaceae > Triticum > Triticum aestivum. The sequence goes on from NC_057804.1 coordinate 76,008,787, forward strand.
TTAACGTACGGTGATCCTTTGAGAGAGCAGCTTGCTCCAGGAGGCCCGTCAGCATGTTCGGCCGGGCACCGGACTGTCCCGGACCCTTCTCACTGCCCTCCATGGGAGCCAAACATGCCGGGCTCGGAGTGGCCAAAGTGTTAGCTTCCGGCCTCGGCGGATCTGGACTCCTCCGTGACCACACCTCGGGGTCGCCCGCCCCATGGGGCGGAGAGGCAGGTGGGGTTTCACTCTCCATCATCTCCGGAAGAAGATCCCCCGAAGACGAACTCTGTTGACACGAGCTACTAGCTGGACTGGAAAAGATAGATCCTAGTTACTTTCTCAGAGGAAAAAGCAATAGCTTTTTATTTACGATTAACTTACAGCTCGGTGGAGGGCTGGCCCGTTTGCAGGCATGGAGCGGTGAGGACGCCCTTCGGGGCAGGGCCCCCTGGTGAAGCTTTTTTCCCTTGTTTAGGCACCTCCGTTTCCAAGTCTTCGGAGGCAGCCCTTTTCTTCCCGCGGGGGGAGGAGACCTTGGATTCACCTTCCCGATTATCCTCCTTCGTGGAGACAATAATTCCCCCGGTTTGGATGTGCAACGTGTGAAGCTCGGCTTCTCTATCCTTCTCTTCCCCTTTCCTCGAGGGCACTTGGCTAAGCGCACGTCTAAGCATCTTGGCTATCACAGGACTAGGCGAGCCTTCGGGAAGTGGGGCCGGACACCTCATCCTCTCCACCTTGCCGAGCCAATCCTGGCCGCGGACAAGTTTTCAGAATAATGTTGTATTAAACATAAACAAAGTGTTCGGTTACAGGGTTACTTACTTGGGTATCTGGGCGGTTGCAGCTCAGGCCCGCATCCTCGGTGGTGTCCGGACACCTTACTCGTGGTTCGAAGAATAACTTATACATCCCTTCGAGCATCATGCCGAAGAAGTGTTGAATGGTTCGCGGACCTTCTGGATTGAACTCCCACATCCGGAGAGGCCGACGTTTGCACGGCAGGGCCCGCTGAACTAGCATTACCTGAATGATTCTGACAAGATTGATATCCCTCTCAAGAAGCTCCCGGATACGGCTCTGCAATGTCAGTACGTCATTAGCCGACCCCCAGTCTAGTCCCACGTTGGCCCACGACGCCAGTTGAGGCGGAGGGCCCGAGCGGAAGGCGGGGGCAGCCGCCCACTTTGTGCCTCGGGGAGCTGTGACGTAGAACCACCTCCGTTGCCACAGATCGTACACCTCCGGGAAGGAACCATCTGGCCATGGAGCATCGGCGTTTCTGCTTACTACAGCGCCTCCGCACTTCACGTGTCGCCCCTCGATCACCTTCGGTTTCACATTGAAGGTCTTGAGCCATAAGCCGAAGTGTGGGGTGATGTGGAGGAAGGCTTCACACACGACGATAAACGACGAGATGTGGAGGATGGAATCCGGAGCTAGATCATGAAAATCTAGCCCGTAATAGAACATGAGCCCTCTCACGAAGGGGTCAAGAGTAAAGCCTGAGCCTCGGAGGAAGTGAGAAACAAATACGACACTCTCGTTGGGTTCGGGAGTAGGGATGACTTGCCCTGGAGCAGGAAGCATGTGCTTAACATCGGCGGTCAAATAGCTGGCCTCCCCGAGCTTCGCAATGTCCTCCTCTGTGATAGAGGAGGCCATCCACCGTCCTTGAAGGTTGGATCCGGGCATGATTGAAGATCTGAAGTACCTAAGCTTGAGCTTCGGGTGTTGGAACTCGAGATGCGGAAAGGCGCAAGCGTGGTAAGGAAGGGATAGGCCTCGGCCCCTCTATAAAGGGGTAGAATATCAAGCGTCCTCAGCATATCCGTTAGGGACTTGCCTAAAAACACGGAGTCATGCCAACCGACGTAGTTGGGTTACCCGCACCCGTATTGATGAGAATCCCATGATAAGGGGGACATGATCTCTACTTCGACAAGACGTGCCAATAAAACCGCCTTGCAGGGCATGTCGTGGCAGGATGAGGAAAAATGGTTCGTATTAAACCAGGCCGTGGCATAAGAATACGCCGAGAAAAATTGTCAGCAGATTGGATTTGTAAAGTATTGTGCTCTCTACGGTGGTGTGTGGAAACTATTTTGCAGAGCCGGACACAATTTAAGTGTTCAAAAATTACTTTGGAGTATTCGGAGATGGAACCCGCCTTGCAATGCCGAAGACAGTCTGTGCGCCAGACTCATCGTCATTGAAGCCTGGTTCAGGGGCTACTGAGGGAGTCCTGGATAAGGGGGTGTCCGGACAGCCGGACTATATGCTTTGGCCGGACTGTTGGACTATGAATATACAAGATTGAAGACCTCGTCCCGTGTCCGGATGGGACTCTCCTTTGCATGGAAGGAAAGCTTGGCGATTCGGATGTTAGATCTCCTTCTCTGTAACCGACTCTGTGTAACCGTAGCCCCCTCCGATGTCTATATAAACCGGAGGGTTTAGTCCGTAGGACAAGAACAATCATAATCATAGGCTAGCTTCTAGGGTTTAGCCTCTACGATCTCGTGGTAGATCAACTCTTGTAATACTCATATCATCAAGATCAATCAAGCAGGAAGTAGGGTATTACCTCCATCGAGAGGGCCCGAACCTGGGTAAACATCGTGTCCCCAGTCTCCTGTTACCATTAGCCTTAGACGCACAGTTCGAGACCCCCTACCCGAGATCCGCCGGTTTTGACACCGACAAGGACAACTTGGCAAGCTCTTTTAAATAAGAAGCTTCAAGTTGGGCATGAGACTCGGTGAGTTTGATGAGCTCACCCTTGATGACCCTTGAGCCGTTTTCGAGGTGCTCAAAATCCTCAAGGAGTCTAGCATGAGAAACTTCAAGCTTAGCATTTTTAGTTTTGAAATCATTGGCCACCTCAAGAGCTCTATCATGAGATTCCCTCACTCTAGATAATTCTAGAGCAAAAGTCTCCTCAAGAGATTCGGAGGTGGTTTGTTCATGTTAAAGAGCTTGAGATAGCTCTGCGATCTCATTTGCGTAATCACGCTCATGAGCTTCCATTTTCTCAATGGTGACCTCATGCTCCTCTAGATGAGATTCCAACTCATCAATGTATTTCTTGCCATCAATGGAAATGGACATTATTTCCATGAAGTTGGAACGAGCAATTTTATTTTTATGAAGAGCTTTAAAAATCATCTCCCCCTTAGTTTTTAAGGAGGCAACATTATCATTCTCTTCATCATTATCCTCATCACCATTAGCATCAACATCATCATCAAGAGACATATTGGGGTACAAAGAAGGAGGTACCTTTCATGCCTTAGCCATAAGGCAAAAAGCAATATATGATGATGTAGGATCCCTTGACGCACCATTAAACACCACATCTTGTTCCATGGAGTGTCCGGTTTCCTCTACATTGTTAGCACAACAATTCGAGGAAATAGATGTATTTTTATCATGGCAACAAGACATAGCAAGAATATCATCATGAGATTTATTCAAGCAATTCCTACATGATATTCTAGGATTATCAACACAAGCATGTGAAACATTTGGAGAGCTTGAAGTGTTAAAGCCCAAATAAGGAGCATTGCAATAATATAGAGATGAAGGATCATCCCCAATAAGCATACTATCATCATTGCAATGACCAACACTACTCACCATATCATTACCTTGTGGCAAACCACATGTAGGTGAAGTAGAAGAAGTTGAGAAGGCAACACGGCCGGAGGTGGAGGGAGAACCATCATCCCCACAAATCTTGGACACAGCATATTTATCTTGAAGCTTCGTCCACAACTCATGAGCATCCCGAAACGGCATGAGTTGCAATATAACTACATTGCTCAAAGCATCGAAAAGCACATTAGAAGCTTGAGCATTGAGATAAGAGTTTTTCTCATCCTCTAAAGATAATCTTTGGGGATCCTTTGGAGGAGAAAAACCCATATCTACAATTCGCTCTAAATTTGGGTCCATGACCCTAAAGAGATTAAGCATGTGAATTACCCAAACATCAAAATTTGTGCCATCAAAACTAAGAGTGTCAGAGAATCCTAATCCCCTAGTCGACATCTTTACTCTCTAGGCGGTAAAGCCTAATAAGAGAGATGAAGCTCTGATACCAATTGAAAGATCGTGGATGTCGCCTAGAGGGGGGGTGAATAGGCGCTTTAAAATAATTACGGTTTAGGCTTGAACAAATGCGGAATAAACCTAGAGGTTAATTTTTCAAGCACAAAACCTACAACAACTAGGCTCACCTATGTGCACCAACAACTTATGCTAAGCAAGATAAACAACTAAGTGATAGCAAGATATATGACAAGAAACAATATGGCTATCACAAAGAAAAGTGCATAAGTCAAGGGCTCGGGTAAGAGATAACCGAGGCACACGGAGACGACAATGTATCCCGAAGTTCACACCCTTGCGGATGCTAATCTCCGTTTGGAGTGGTGTGGAGGCACAATGCTCCCCAAGAAGCCACTAGGGCCACCGTAATCTCCTCACGCCCTCGCACAATGCAAGATGTTGTGATTCCACTAAGGGACCCTTGAGGGTGGTCATCGAACCCGTACAAGTGGCAACCCTCGGGGGCGGTCACCGAACCCGTACACTTTGGCAACCCTTGGGGGCAGTCACCGGTACCCGTCAAATTGCTCGGGGTGATCTCCACAACCTAATTGGAGACCCCAACGCTTTCCCGGAGCTTTACACCACAATGATTGAGCTCCGAATAACACCAATCGTCTAGGGAGCCAAAGCACCCAAGAGGAACAAGCTCTAGGGTGCCCAAACACCCAAGAGTAACAAGCTCAAGGGTACCAAGCACCCAAGAGTAATAAGCTTCTCAACTTGTAACTTCCACGTATCACGTGAAGAACTCAAACCGATGCACCAAATGCAATGGCAAGGGCACATGGAGTGCCCAAGTCCTTCTCTCTCAAATCCCACCAAAGCAACTAATGCTAGGGGGGAAGATGAGAGGAAGAACAAGAAGGAGAACACCAAGAACTCCAAGATCTAAATCCAAGGGGTTCCCCTCACATAGAGGAGAAAGTGATTGGTGGAAATGTGGATCTAGATCTCCTCTTTATTTTCCCTCAAAAACTAGCAAGAATCCATGGAGGGATTGAGAGTCAGCAAGCTCGAAGAAGGTCAACAATGGGAGAAGAACACGAGCTCAAGAGATAAGGACCATTGGGGAAGAAGACCCCCTTTTATAGGTGAGGAAAAAATCCAACCGTTATCCTCACAGCCCGCACAGAGCGGTACTACCGCTCCAAGGAGCGGTACTACCGCCAGAGCGGTACTACCGCTGGAGCGGTACTACCGCTCGTCCTCACGGTACTATCGCTAGGGATCGCGGTACTACTGCAAAGGGTAGAGTACTAAAAAAATACATCCGTGCCTACCACCGCATGACTTGGGACGAGTTTTTGGTCCGGAGCGGTACTACCGCTGTAGGAGCCGCGGTAGTACCGCTCTGGAGCGGTAGTAAAAAATTACATCCGCTCCAATTCACGGTAGTATCGCTGCAGCCTTTTTGGAACACCAAAACTGCCACAACTTGTGCAAACGGACTCCGAATTCAATGAAACCAAGTTTGTTGGAAAGCTAGCGACAAGTCCTAACACAATCCTGATAGAATAACAATAAGAAGCAAATTATAAAAGGCCCAAAAGAAAATGGTGAGAACCCTTCCTTGAATAGGACCGGTAAAACCTCCAACACCGAAAACGCAAAAGAAGAAGCATGTGAACTCCGTTTTCGATGAACTCGATCTTGTCAAGAAGATGACCACAAGCTCTAAAACCTCAAAAGAAAAAACAAATAAGAATCAAGAAAGATGATGCAAGGATGCAATGGTTTGAGCTCTCGACGAACGATATGATCAAGCTAGTCACTTGAGAGCCCCCCTTCATAGTACGGCTATCGATCCTATAACCCGGTCGCCAAACTATCACCATGAGACCGCTAAAATATAAAACCTATCAAGGGAAAACCTTTGCCTTGCACGAAGTCCACTTGAGCTAGATGATGATGATCTTGACTCCCTCAAGTTGGACCACCTTTCTTGATTGCGCTCGCTCGACGAAGACTAGTTGATTGCTCCCCCATACTCCACTATGGGTGAGCCACTCTTTGGCACATCTTCACAAGTCGATTGAAACCAAAAAGGAAGGCAAGCTTCAATCACTTGATCTCTTCGTGATGCTCCACTTGAACTTGCACACGACAATCTTGATGACGATCACCACTTGATGTCATCCTCTCCATGGGTTGAGTGATATCTTCCTCTTGAGCAAGCCCATGAACACGTACCTAACCCCACATAGAACTCTCACATAGACCATGGGTTAGTACACAAAGCACAATGGACAATGCTTACCATACCATGGGATCACTTGATCCCTCTCGTTACATTTTCTACGCTTTGTGAGTTGATCAACTTGATTCACTCTTGACTTAGTCTTGATCAACCTTGAAACTTTCCAACTCTCTTCATTTGGATGATGTCTTGAAGGTAAACATGAATGATCACACAATCTTCTTCTTCAAGACATGCTTGCAATAAGCTCAACACTCGCATGACCAATCTTTGGATAATTCCTTAATAGCACCTTGGTCAACACATAAACTCCTTGAAACCAACCCATGGACTTCAAGAAAAGCCTATGGACAAATCCTTCCAATATAAATCAATGCAATCATTAGTCCACAGAGAATATCATTAATTATCAAAACCACACATGGGGGCACCGCATGTCCTTTTAGTCTCCCCTACTATTTACCATTTCCTATGTAAATATCATGTCTATGTCTTTCATAGGATCACAAGATTTACTTCAAGATAGGTGAAAACTTGAATAAAATCCATACACATTAACTTGGCACTATGGGGCCTAACTTGAGAAAGTGATTTCCCTATACAAATACAAAGCAATCATGACTAAGCAAGCATGTCAAATAGCGGCACACATGATTGCATAATAACTATTTGAAGACAATTGCACGAGATTCTACGCATGCAAAAGTAACACCCACAAGCTTAGAACTTTGCAAAATCTAAACTCAAGCAAATTATGAAATGAAAAGAGAAAGTTGGTTTATTAAAGGAGAGTATGAAAAAAGTAAGAGTAATACACTTTTACCATTGAGGTGCAAATAACTTCTCCTTTAATGGACATGGACCACTACATCAATGAATTTTCTTTGATGTGGCCCGGTGGCTGTCTTCCGGTAGAACCTGCTGGAAACAAAACTACAAAGAAAGCAAAATATTTTATGCTTTTTGAAGTTTTTCTTAAAAAACATAGCACAAATGGTTAGCTAAAAATTGATGAAAATACTTGTTTCGTAAAGGTCGATTCATGAACCAAAGCACTACGCTCGAATTAATAAACTTACCAGAGAGCATCATGTATACTCTCATATCATAAGTGATCATGTCACAAAGATATGAAACATGAATGTGTAGCCTCCAACGTGCTTAATTGAAAAGGAGATCTACTTAAGGCAAGAAACTTGCTACTATATCTTTATTGGGCAAGGTTCGGAATGAAAGATACTACTAGCCATTGTTGTTGAATTTTTCTATCAAATCGAAAAGCAACCGAGCGGCTTGTGCGAACTTTTATACAGTTGACGACATATTGTACATGTCACCACACTGGGTCCAAGCCTTTGCGAAAATAACTCATGAAATAAAAGAACGATTCAGTATACGAACAGAACAAAACCAAGAAAATAAAAAGACATGAACACTTTTTTTGTATTTTTTGTTTCACTTTTAATAAAGCATGAACTATTTTTCAAACTCATCACTTTTCAATATTCGTGAACATATTGAAAAATCTGCAATCATTTTCCAAGTGGCGAACGTTTTTCAAATTTGTGAATGTTTTTCAAATTCATATTTTTATTCAGATTCTTGAACTTCTAAAAATTCGTAAGAAATGTTGGTGAATACTTTCCAAAATTATGAACATTTTTTAAATCTATGATTTTTTTTTCAAATTCATGAACTCTTTCGTAAATTTTGAAAAATTTCAAATTAATGAACTTTTTTTGAATTAGCGAGCTTTTTTCAAATTTTTGAACATTTTCTTCATACCTTAAAATATTAAACCCATGAATGTTTTTCAAATTGTGGAACATTTTTTTCAAATTGGACAACATTTACAAATTCATTAAATTTTTATTTTTTTTAAATCTTTAAACCTTTTTTATCTTACAATTGTTTTTGAATTTACAAAGAAATAGGAGGTAGATATGTTCCTGAACCAGCACCTGCTGGTTTTCCTTAGAATAGATCGATTGAGTGAGGTGACAGGGTCGGGCAAGGGTGAGCGAAGCGAAGAAAGGGAAACCTAACTAGTTGTGGCCTGCTAAGGGCATGTACAATGGTGCTACCTTAGAAATGTCAGGTAGGATAAACGTTGACGTGAAGGGGAGAGAAATCATAAGAAAATATTTCTTTTCTCTTATTTAAGAGATGATCTCTTAGCACAACATGTCTCTCCATGTTTTAGGAATAGCTAGTTATTGAAGATAAGGCTAAAAGATAACCCATTGTAGATATACTTTTGTTGTTATCTCTAAACTACATGCAAGACTTAAGATAAGACCGTTTTATCAACCATTGTACATGCCCTAACTAGGTGGTGTGAGTGCTGGCATGCTAGGTCATGCGCTGGAATTGCTTGCTCATGTGCCTTGAATGTTTTCTTTTTATTTGACCGTTGAACCCGTTGACTAGATGACCAGTTGTTCAGATCATTGACTATTGACCAATTGACTTTTCTGAAAAAGTTCAGCAATAAAAAAATCACGAATGTGAAAAAATTTCATAAATTTGGAAAAAATAGGGAATTTGAAAATATTCATGTAACCAAAAAAAAGTTCACAAATTTTAAAATAAATCCACTCACCTGAAAAGACAATTCGGGTTAATAGAATGTTCATGATTTGGAAAAAAGAAAAGGAAATAAAACTTTTGAAATGAAAAAAAGGAAAAAAGAAAACGGAAAAACCAAACTGTTCCAAACAAACACATAAAACAAAAGAATAATCAGCCAAACAAGCTAAATAAAACAACTAGAAGCTAGCAGAAGCTTCCCAAAATAGGAATAAAACTAAAAGTTGATACAAGCTTCGCGGCGGGAGCTCATCAATCGCATTAACTCCTTACGTGGGTCGGCCCATAGATAGGGGGTACGCCCTGTGTACGACTAAGCACTAACTGGCAATCGCTCAAAAAAAAAGCTACTGACTGGCATGTTAAGCACCAAATTGGAATTGGCGGTTGCTGGTGTCATTGTACAGTTCACAGGTTGTGCCAGGGCCAGATGTCGCCCATACTGATTCCTAATGGGTATCGCCTGTTGGGAAACCGGGTCATCCGGGAGGGTGGCGGCGGCCGCGCGCTAGACGCACGGGCTAGCCCCTTCCGTTCCCCTCGTTTCGTTAAGTGGGTACTTATTCCTTGACCCCATTCTTCCTATATAAAGTACCGAGGAGACATCATTGTAACGCCTGATCATTGATTATAAAGATGGTCTCCTCCATATCTTTTTGTGTCATTTACTTTCGTGTGTTCGACTACTTCGACTGCTTCGTCTACGACGCTCGCTCCCGCTCCGCAACCTTGGACCGGACTCGCCGGCAGGAGTTGCGGAACACGTTATCAGCACGCTTCGCTCTATCAACTCTCCGTCAAGCCTGCGTCAAGCCTGCATCACGCAGGCTTTCGTCGATCCCGCGGAGGTATAAGATCCGATCCCCCCTTTTGCAAAAATGGATTCCTCTCGTTACTGCGATTCCGTTTTTGCGATTAGATTATTTTTCGGATTTGATCTACCTATGGTGCGGATTTTCCTCCCAAGAACCGAGTGGACGAACACGTCGCCGACCAATGTCGATGTTTTTGGACTAAGAGGAACTTGTTAACTGCACTATAGGGAGTCGGTACAGACCGCGATCCAGATGATCGCGGTACCGCCGCAACAGCACCAAATGTGCCATGCACCGTCGTTTTTCCGGATGAACGCGACGAAGATACACATCCCGAGGCCAGCGTCCAGATGACGCCGTGCTGTCCACGATCCCGAGGGTCGCGTACGCCGCATCGCGTCCTGCTGACGCCGTCGAGCCCTGCTGGCCGGAGCCCCGCTGGCCGCGCCCTGGCCGCGCCGTCGCCGTGGCCGCGAGCCCCGCTGACCGCGCCCTGGCCGCGCCGTCGCCCTGGCCGCGAGACACGCTGGCCGCGCCGTCGCCGTGGCCGCGAGCCCCGCTGGCCGCGCCGTCGCCGTGGCCGCGAGCCCCGCTGGCCGCGTCGTGGCCGCGCCGTGGCCGTGCCGCGTGCCCTGCTGGCCGCGCCACGCCGCCACGGCTCGCTGGCCGCTTCGTGGCCGCGCGCTCCACTGGCCGCGTCGCGCCGCCTGGCCATGCCGCCTGGCCGCGCCGCGCCACCCGGCCGTGCCGCGCCCCTGGCCATCACCTCGCCTGGCCCTGCTCGATGCAGGTCGTCGCCCCGCGAGCACGCCCGCCAGCCCCGGCCGCGTCCGGCACCGCTCGGGCGAGCCGTCGCCGCCGCCGCTCGGGCGCTAGGGAAACCCTAGCGTCCTTGCGGGCGGGAGGCCAGCGCAACGCATGGGCCGGCCCGCTGGCCGCTGGGCCCTGGTGGGCCGCGGCCGTGGAGATGCTTCCATAAAATAAAAAAATAAAAAAAAAGGGGGCGCGCCGGCTGCAGCGCGGAAAGTTGCGGTTTAGCCCCCGTAGTTTCCAGATTTTACGCATGTTTTTATTCCTGCTGTAATATTTCGCGTAGAAGCCCCTGGAAGTGTTTGTTTTCTCTGAAAACACGTATTTTGGCTTAAAATGCCTCGGGAATTCAATTTTTGGGCTAGTTTTCACATACTAGATGCGCTTAACATGCTATCTTTTGTAACATGATATTATTGTATGATTTTACTGCTGTAGATTAATTGTTTAGCACTCTTAATCATTTAGTAAGTCATATAATAGCATGTTTTAAATATTGGAACGTCTTTTTATTGAATAAGTTTATCAACATCGCCTTGGTGCAAAAGATTACCTGCTGTAATCTCATGATTTTTGCATAAATCGCAGATGGTCGGAATTGTCCACAAGGAGTTTGCTGAGTTGGCCCAGACATGGCTGAACTACCTGTCATGGTCCTCTGACTGCGAGATTTTTCTCCAGGGCAAAACCCTCCTGAGGGCGATCAGTAAGGGGCCCAGCTGGCCGCCACTGATCCCAAGTTCGAAACTGAGAATGCGCAGGCTCTGCACTTTCTTCGTCATCACCTGTCACCTACTCTGAAAGATGAGTATATGGCTGAGCACAGTGCTTTTGGCCTTTGGACCGCTCTTAAGCAGCGGTTTGAGCGGTTGAAGTACACTGGGAAGCCACGTACAGAGGCAGAGTGGATCCGTCTGAGGTTTGCGGACTTCAAGACGGTTGGGGAGTACAATTCGGCTCTGCACTGGATTTGTACGACTCTTCGGTTGTGTGGTACTGAGATTACCGACTCCTAGAAGATTGAGAAAACCCTATCCACTTTCCACCCTGACGCGGTCCAGTCCTCTCGGAACTACCGCCAGGGGAACTACACGAGGTATTCAGAGTTGATTGACGTCCTCCAGGTGGTGAAGGCGCAGGATGAGGTTCTCAAAAAGAATTTTGTCACGCAACCACTTGGGGGGAGTTCTCGCCAGGAGGTGAACGCTCTCAAAGTCTGCAAGCCTCAACAGAAGAAGAGGGGCCGCAAGGGCAAGAAGAAGGGCCCTCACCCTCCTGCCCCGGCTAAGCAGAACAAGCCAGGCAAGGGAGGGCAGAGGCCTCAGGACTGTTTCCGTTGTGGCTCGGTGGAGCATTTCTCCCGCCAGTGTCACGCACTACCGGAGGTCGTTGAAGCATACAAGGCTCGGAAGGCGCGTGAGACGCACCTCGCCTTGGTTCAGGAGGGAGCACCACCGGCGCCCATGGCGGCACCCATGATGATCGCTACGCCCCCTGCTGCGCCCATAGAGGCGACCCCCGTGGTGCCCATCGCGACAGCTTTGGCGGTCTCTATCGACGCCCACGTCGCCATGGAGGTTGACCACATGGTCGCCTCGACGGCGGCGCCGCCACTAGACATTGATGCAGCCTCCAAGATGATTTCTAAGGAGGATCAGCTCACTAGTATGGAGATTGCGGCGGACGTGAATGGCTTCTTCACCGAGTCCACTTAGCATACCTCTTTGGTTATCATGATTCCGTGATTTGATACAATAAAATTGAATAAATTCGTTTTGGTTGTAAGCTCTATGAGAGCATAAACTTATTCTTTACTTTGGCGATTGGATGACATTTATTCATTTATTCCATTATTTATACATGATAGCATGTTATGTTCTGAGATGTGTGCATTTATTTTTAATGTATTTTCTTCCTCATTACATTAATTAGATGTCATATTTTAGAACGCGTGTGGCGCCCGAATGGAGGAAACGTGCCTTGTCGATAGCGCCACCACTCATACCATTTTACGAGAAACTAAGTACTTTGAGTCCATTAAAAAATCTCCGAGAAGTATTATGACAATCGCCGGCTGCGGTTCTCACATAGTTGGCTCCGGACGAGCCACTATTATACTCCCCATGGGAACAACTTTGATCATTAATGATGCGTTGTTGTACCCGGAGTCGACTCGTACTCTTTTGAGCTTTAGAGACATCCGCGCTAATGGTTTCCATGCTGAGACCGATGATGAAAATGGCAAGGAGTGCCTACTCATCACAAAGCGGGATGCCGGTGGTAAACATGTTATCAAAAGGCTTCCTTCGTTTGACACAGGGCTATACTACACTAATATAGTAGCACCGCCCGTGTACACTACCCTCAAGACCGTCTTTAGAAGCTCTGAACTCTTCTGCCTCTGGCACGATAGGTTAGGCCACCCCGGACTTAGGATGATGAGAAATATAATTAACAACTCACATGGCCATAATGTTAACGTGAAGAACTTCCCGAATTCCGATGATTTCGTGTGCTCTACATGCGCTAAGGGGGAGTTAGTCATTAGGCCATCGCCCCTCAAGGTGAGGGATGAAATCCCCGCATTCTTGGAACGTATCCAAGGGGACATATGCGGTCCAATTCAGCCCCTCACGGGGCCGTTTTGGTACTTCATGGTGCTCATTGATGCTTCCTCTAAATGGTTCAATGTTTGCCTGCTGTCAACACGGAACCATGCCTTTGCAAAGTTGATCTCTCAGATCATACAAATGCGGAATAATTTCCCAGATTATCGTATAAAGCCTATTCGAATGGTCAACACCGGAGAATTTACTTCCAAGGCGTTCGATGATTATTGCATGGCAATGGGAATCAAAGTTGAGCACTCGGTACCACATGTTCATACACAAAATGGACTTGCCAAGGCATTGACTAAAAGAATTAAATTCATTGCCCGACCGCTCCTTTAGGGTTGTAATTTACCAACTACATGTTGGGGCCACGCGGTGTTACACGCGGCTAATCTCATCAACTTTCGACCGTCGGCCTACAACATCCACTCTCCTGTTCAACTTGCACAAGGGTCGGCACTGAAAATTTCCCACCTTCGTAGGTTCGGTTGCCAGGTATATGTACCAATACCACCCCCTCAGCGATCGGCGATGGGCCCGCTCCGTAAGTCGGGGATATACGTTGGTTATGAGACTGTGTCCATAATCAGGTATCTGGACCCCATGACAGGTGACTGTCACACGGCTCATTTTGCTGATTGCATTTCTGACGAGGATCTTTTCCCGACTTTAGGGGGAGAGAATCAACCCCTTGATGCTAAAAGTCGAGAAATCACGTGGCAAGCCACGGGGATCCATGCTCATGACCCGCGCACTGCTGAGACTGAGAGAGAAGTCCAAAAGATAATAGATTTGCAGTCTTTAGCAAATCAACTGCCCGACCACTTTAGTGACTTAAAGACTGTGACAAAATCGCATGTGCACGCGCGCAATGCACCGGAAAGGGTTGAAATACCGAATAAAAATGATGGTATACCCGCTCCCGTGCAAAGGCCTAAAAGGACGAGAAATCCGGCTTCTCAAATCCCAAGTACTCGGGGACGCCTGACGAAAAAGGATAAGAGAGATTTATCGCAGCCTGTCGCCAAAGTACCCCAAATTTAAACGGGGAGCCAGTCGAGACCTGGCACAAGTACGGAAAATTCAGTGCACGAAATTCCAGACTTAAACTTTCCCTTAGGGGAAACACCCAACGGAGATGTGAGTGCACACATCGGTGCGGGAAATCTAAAGGACCTTGCTCCCATAATGGGAAATTTGGTAGAGCAAGTGTTTGCGCCTGATGCGCTCCATGACGAAATGGCCATAAATTATATTTATACGGGGGAGTCCCTGAACCGAGCAATGGTGATTGTCGACATCAACTTTGCTATGAAAATTGCCTCAATCATAGATCTTGACCCTGAGCCTAACACGCTCGCTGATTGCAAGAAAAGGTCAGATTGGAAAGATTGGCAGCAAGCAATTACTGCCAAATTATTATCTCTCAACAAAAGGAAGGTGTTCGGACCAGTTTGTCGAACTCCTCCCCACATTTGCCCTGTTGGCCATAGGTGGGTTTTTGTCCTAAAGAGAGATGGAAATAATAAGGTAGTACGGTACAAAGCAAGGCTCGTCGCTCAAGGGTTCACTCAACGACCAGGTGTCGATTTTGAGGAGACTTATTCCCCGGTCATGGTTGGAGTTACCTTTAGATACTTGATCTCGATGGCAGTAAACATGGGCTTGAAGATGAAATTAATGGATGTTGTCACTGCTTACCTGTATGGTAACTTGAATTCGGACATATACATGAAGGTTCCAGAAGGTATCCCTGTTCCGAACCATGATAGAGAAAACAGGGGTCTATACAGTGTTCAACTTCAAAAGGCACTGTACGGACTCAGACAGTCTGGTAGAATGTGGTACAATCGCTTAAGCGATTTCCTTCATGAGAAGGGCTACACGAGCAATAAAGATTGCCCATGTGTTTTCGTACGGCGATCCCAAGATGGATTCTGTATAATCTCGGTGTACGTGGATGATTTAAACATAATCAGTACACCTGAGGATATTGAGGAAGCGAGTTCCTACCTGATGTCGGAATTCGAGATGAAGGATTTTGGTAAAACCAAGTTCTGTCTAGGTCTGCAACTTGAACACTCCCCTGATGGGATTCTAGTGCACCAGTCGGCCTACACCCAGAAGGTGTTGGAAAGATTTGGATTTGATAAGGCATATCCTTCTAAGATCCTGATGGTCGGGAGGTCTTTACAGCCAGACAAGGACCCGTTCAGGCCAAAGGAAGAGGGGGAGGAAACTCTGGGACCAGAGGTTCCTTACCTGAGTGCAGTTAGAGCACTCATGTATCTCGCAAACTGTACATGGCCAGGCATTGCGTTCGCCGTTAGTTTGCTTGCGAGGTACAGTTCTGAACCTACCAAAAGACATTGGAAAGGTGACAAGGACGTCTTCCGTTACCTGCAAGGGACCAAAGATCTTGGCTTGTTTTATAAAAGGAACCAAGACCTATCTATTGTAGGCTATGCCGATGCTGGGTACCTATCGGACCCGCATGATTGCAAATCGCAGACTGGATATGTTTTTCTTTATGGTGGAACTGTGTTTTTCTGGAAATCGTCCAAGCAAACTCTTGTGTCGACTTCCACAAACCACTCGGAAATCATGGCACTATTTAAAGCGTCAAAAGAGTGTGTATCGCTTCGGCGGATGATCGGCCACATTCAGCAGACATGTGGGCTGAACACCGTACAAACCCCTACCATTATCTATGAAGATAATGTTGCTTGTGTTGCACAAGTCCAGATGGGTTATGTGAAGAGTAACCTCACAAAGCATATTAGTCCAAGTTCTTCTATGCACATGAGCTGCAGCAGTTGAATGAGGTGAAAGTTTTGCATACTAAGTCTTGTGACAATCTTGCTGATATGTTCACTAAATCATTACCGGCATCAACCTTAGAGAGGTGTGTGCGTGGAATCGGTATGATGAGACTTAGAGAGATGCGAGGTTCAGGGGGAGAAACTTCAGAAACTCGTCGCTAAAATCTCAATCCTGATGATCGAGTACTCAACTTGATGGTTGAGTGGATTGTACTCTTTTTCCCTTGAGTGAGTTTTCCTGATGTTTCTCACACGAGGTTTTTGACGAGGCAAATTCGTGCAATACAACAACGTATACTGTGTGCTCTTTCTCCATATTTTTTCCCACTCGGTTTTTCGGAGTTTTAAGGCATGAATATACGGATAATTACCCAAGGGGGAGTATTGGGAAACCGGGTCACCCGGGAGGGTGGCGGCGGCCGCGTGCTAAACGCACGGGCTAGCCCCTCCCGTTCCCCTCGTTTCGTTAAGTGGGTACTTATCCCTTGACCCCCTTCTCCCTATATAAAGTACCGAGGAGCCATCATTGTAACGCCTAATCATTGATTAATAAAGCTGGTCTCCTTCATATCTCTCTGTGTCATTTACTTTCATGTGTTCGACTACTTCGTCTACAACGCTCGCTCCCGCTCCGCAACCTTGGACCGGACTCGCCGGCAGGAGTTGCGGAACATCGCCTACGGCGATAGTAGCAGCCCGGACCATTTTTGCGTGTGTTAGTTTGTTGGGCTCGTACCGGTCACTGTAGGTCCGCTTTCTGTGCCATTTTTTTCGTTTTCCTTCTCTTTTCTTTTTTTATTCGTTCTTCACCGGTTTTCTTCAGTTTTAACTTTTTTATTTTGCTTTGGTTTTCTTTGTTTTCTCATTGGTTTTTCTTTCTTTGTTATGCTTTGTGTTTTTCACTTGTTTTCCTTCGTTTTCTCCGGGTTTTTGCTTTTCATTTCTTCTTATTGGTTTTCTTGTCGGTTTTCCTTTTTCTTTTATTCAATACATGACTACTTTTTTTCATACATTAGAAACATTCTTTACACGTGTTTAATATTTACCAAATACTCCCTCCTTCTCATAATGTAAGATCTTTTTTGACACTACAACAGTGTAAACAAGATCTTACATTAGAGAACGGAGGGGGTATATGATTAACATTTTCTTACTATGTATTTTGATGTCTAATTTTTCCTACATATTGTACATTTTTCATATGCAAATAAACACTTTTCTTATGTATGTTTCACATTTTTCAAATACATTTAAAAAAACATGATTTGAACATTTTTTTCAAATACATGTTATACATTTTTTAAATACACATTGGAACATCTTTTTAATGATCAAACATTTCTTCCAAACAACACAAACTTTTTTATAGTGTACAAACATGTTTTTGAAAATGTCCCGGACACATTGTTGAAACTTGTGAATATTTTTTCTAATGTAACATACATTATTTTGAATTACCTGAACATTTACAGTGTAGAAACATTTTACATACACATGATTAGCATATTTTCGTACATATTATTAACATTGTCTACTCTTTTTTATTCACATTGTACATTTTTCATATACATAAAAAACATTTTTTATACACATTTAACACTTTTCGAATGCAAGATTAACATTTTAGTAAAGTTTTTAATACAAATAGCTAGGATATTTTTTAATGTAAACATAGAGAAAAATAAAGCAAAAACAAAGACAAAATTTGAATCAAAAAGGAAGGGGGAAAGTAAGATGATGTCAGCAGGCGAGCTGCAGGTACTAGGCAGGCATAATATGTGCTACCCTGAAGGCGAGCCATGGTAGGGCTTGCTGCGGTCGGGGGAAATCTATATGGCGCCTACAGCCCACGACTCCTCCTTCGCTCATTCTCACGTTTGGCACAGTTTTTCTTTCGTTCGATCTTTTCTGCTCCCTACTTTCTCTTACAGTACTTAAAAAAAGAATATGAATTAGAAAACTTATAAAGTTCATCGAATTTGAAAAGAAGGTCACGAATACAAAAGGAGTACATTCGAATTTGAAAAAAGATCATCAATTATGAAAAAAGTTCAACAAAGTTGACACAAATTTCATCAAATTCGAAAAAAATCATCAAATTTTAAAAAAAGTTCATAGCTTTTGAAATAACTTTATAAAATATGAAAAAAGTCATCATTTTTTTAAATCACCTTTTTTATAAAGGTTCATCTTTTTTGAAAAATAGTTCATCAAATTTGGAAAAAGTTCATAGAAATAGAACAAATAAAATAAAAACGAACCAAAAAGATAAAGAAAACATGGAACAAGAAAAAACGAATAAGAAGCATCTGGAAAACTACCTAGTGCACTCGGCAAAACTGGTTTGGGAAGCTTCCCAAAACCGTGGGCTTCCCGCTGACTGGAGAAAGTATAAAAGGAGTAAAAGATATAACATTTCACATCGGTTGTGTTGCCTAGTGGTTAGTGCGGTACTATTTGAACCTATATATCCTAGTTCAAACCCTCGTCACCTCATGGGTCCTTTTTGTTTACATTTAATGGAGACAGGAAAAAAAACATAGACGGGCCACCGGTTGGGAAAATAGCCCATAACCAGCGCCTGAAGCGCCGAATACAGTTTGCCTGCGGTCAGTACATAGCCGCAGCAGCGACTATATCTCGGAGAGCTCCTCTTCGGCGCCCTCAGCGCCGCTTACCGTAGAGGGCGCCCGAAGGTGCGCAATAATGGACCGGCCCAGCGCTGCTCACGTCCATATGCTCAAAAAACCCAAGCAGCAGGAAAAATATGCCAGAACAGGGATTCGAACACGCACGCCACCACGACGGACTTGGCTCAGTTACCAGTGCACCAGGATAACTTTGATGTGTGATTTCCGAAAACATATTATATGACTTGTCTCGGTCCCAGTACAAATCTTTTTTTAAGAACACGTAAATTTGAAAAAGAATCCACAGTTTTTTTTAAAGTTCATCGATTTGAAAAAACAATTCACGGATTTTCAAAGAAATGATCAAAAAATCGAAAATATTACACCAATTTTGAGAAACAGTTCAGCAGTTTTTGAAAATAGTTCACGATTTTTTTAAAAGTCCAAAAGAAGTTCACGAATTTGAAAGAATTTCACCGGATGTTGAGAAAAGTTCATCGATTTTGATTAAAAAAAATCATGATTAAAAAAAAGGTTCATGGATTTTCAGGAAGAAGTTCATCAAATAGCGTATAGGCAACTTTGGCCTCGCAAAAAGTTCACCGAATTCAAAAAAAGTTCACCGAATTCTGAAAAAAGTTCATCGAATTCGAAAAAAAGTTCACCGAATTTTAAAAAAAGTTCATCCCGTTCGGAAAAAGTTCACTGAATTTGGAAAAAAGTTCATCGGTGTGATAAAAAATCATCAATTTTCAGTAATAAGTTCATGGATTTGAAAAAAGTTCATCGAACCTAGGAAGAAGAAAAAGGAAAAAAATAAAATAGAAAAACGAAACAGAAAAACGCTCATCAATTTGGGGCACGAAAAAGAAAGAAAAAACCATATAAGAGCCAACGAACAAGGAAAAACGGTTTTGGGCACGGACATTAAAAAGAAATAAAAGCCTGGGAAAGTTGTAAATGATCACAATGGGACAGCTGGTCGGGATGGTTACTTCTGCTTTATCTAATGAGGACGGCGCTGGTTCGAATCATGTGCTTTTGCAGCTTTTAGCAGGCACAATAAGGCAGAATAGGCCGGCCCAGCGCGTACGAGGGCTATTTCCGTCTCCTAGAAGAGAATGCCCTTGCGCTGTAACTACTGGGCTGGCCCTTTTTCATTGCTTTTTTTTCCTTTGCTCGGTTTTGTTCGATGGTGTTCCCTGGTTGGCTTACCTCGCTCCTTAGGTTTTGTTCTTTTTTTCTTTTTTTCTTGTTTCTGCATGGTTTTCATTTTTTTATGTTTGCTTTTTCATCGGTTTTCTTCATTTCTTTCTCGATTTTTTACTACTTTTTAATTTTATTTTCTTATTTTTTCTGTTTCGTTCTCTTTTTCATTGGTTCCTTTTTACTTTTGTTTCTTTCTTCCTTCTAAAACAGTTTCCTATCTACACGATTAACATTTTTGAAATACATGATTAACAGTTTTGAGAACTTTTTTTATGTCTAGTTTTCCATACACATCTTGGTCGCTGGGAAAATATCCCCTCGTCTCGATCTGCTTGGTCCAGAATGTGATCTCCGTCTAGCTGCGTCATCATCCCCGCCGACAGCTCTGCGAGACGGCGATCATCCACGGTGCTACCAAATGGACGCATTCATTACCCGTCGTCATGTGCGACCACGTCATTCCCGTTTCTACCCAGCAGGACTCCGGCATCCAACACTCTCCAGTGACTACTACTCTCGTTAGAATTGGCTAGATCTCACACGAGGTATGCTGCACTCATCCACTAATCCCGTGTATATAATCTGATGAAAGGGTATATAACCTTTTATCCTTATTTGCAAGATCAACGAGACCAAACAATGCATGAGCACTGGCTCACTAATAGGTATGAGTATAATCGTTGGTGCAAACTCAGGTGGTACCTGTTAATAGCTTTGTTAATCTTTGATCTTATACATGTATGCATTCTCTTACAGCGATGACTCCGGACAGACAGTCACGGTACTCCGTTTTGGACGACGGGCGGCAATGGCGATGAGATGCCGCTGTGTTCACCTCGTCCCGTGATCATCTGCACCTCCACTCCCAATCACGCGTGTGCTGGTTGTTTCTTCCTCGGATACGAAGATACGCAATAGTGATCAAAACGCTCTTAACGGAGGAAGTACATCTATATATGAATTCAGCGTGTCCTGCAGAAATAATAATTTAACGTATCAATCTCATCCTTACTATGTATTAGTTTTTTTTCTTCCTAGTTTGAGAATTTCTACATGCATGCAGTGTAGATGGTGGCGACGTAAGGGTATCCACGGCGTCACGGTCATCGTGAAGCGGCAATCTATTGCAGTCCAACCGATTGGCGTCGGCTAAAGTACATATGAATTTGGATGCATATACACCTATGAGCGAAAGCCAATTTCCGTAAGAGGATGTATATACCTGAAAGATAGCTACGTCATCATGCATTGTATAGATGGCACTGCCTAGTACATAGTATATAGAAAAATAACTAAGAAGACTCTCGGCATCTACATTTGGATCTCTACCTGACGATATATGTGTATATACTCCCACCTAAGATTCTTATACCTCTATTTCTCCAAACATGCACCCTCGTTCTTGGATGTATATATACCTTTTTTTTTATTATGCATAGACATACTCTCACTGTTTAAATAAGTATATCCATGCAAAAAAAAGAGTATATACTTCTGCTAAAAAGGTAATCTTGAGATTGCAAAACAGTATATGCTCCTTCGAGAAAAAGGAAGGTACATGTCCCTATAATAAGCTATCAATATATGTTGTTATAAAATACTACTCCTGCTAAAACAGTATATACTCCTGCTAAAAAGGTACTCTTATGATTGCAAAAAGGTATATACTTTGCAAAACAGGAAGTTACATGTCCCTTTAATTACATATCGGTATATGTTGTTACAAAATTCAGTACATACTGCCTTAAAAATCCAGTATATACTCAAAATTCAGTGCATATGTATTTGTATTGTGAGCAGTATATAACTAGCTCATTGGATTTTAAATCATATGTAAACATGGCCTCAGATGAAATTAATAGTTCATATAATTCCAGAAAGGTTGTATTGTATTATCCCATTTAAAAAACAGTATATACATTTCCCCCGCAGAAAAAGCAGTATACATACCCCTATTAAAAAGCAATTTATTCCTATTTTAAAAATCAGTATATACCCAATATGTACTGCCATTTTTTTTGTATGAGTCACTTCTTAAGCCTAGCATACGCTTCATGATATTGAGCAACACAAAGCATGTGTATATATACATACTCCTTAATATTGCTCTCAAGCTGGTGTAGCATAGACTTCATCTAATGAGAAAAAAAGAGAGGCGTGTGTTATACCCTACACGCCTACACGCGCACATGGCCCCTTTATTGTAGGATCAATTGCATGGCAGCCGTTCCATGCAGTACCGTCATGCACACACAAGCAATTAATCCTTTTTCATCGGTTGGTTTTTGGGCATATTCAATTGGAACAGCCGTTGGGCAGTGGGAGTATGTACCCCTGTGAGTACAAAATAGGAGTACATACCTTTCACACTGCATGTGTATATATATATATATACGGTCTATTCTGCTAATATTAGCAGAATAACTATTCTGCACATCACTTTCACACTGCACGCTGAACGCAAGTGCACGTCATTCTTTGAATCAAGTGTGTTGCAGCACTCACATGAGTGAACTTCTCATCGAAAAAAACTGCACGCGTTATTTTTTTGGTACTGTTTTCGCTCTAATTTTTTAACCGTTTATCGGAACGAGGCGTGTAATATACCGTTGAAAAGCTATGGATTAGGCGCAACTTCGACATGTTGAACACTTTTCGAGATTCCACGCGGTTTAAGAGCAGTTTTAAAAATGGTGCAGCCCATGACGAGTGGCAGCGAGCGTTTTTTCGTGATTTCTTCTAAACCGCTCGTCGAAATGAAGCAAGCGATACGCCGTTGGATAGATATCGTCGAGGCGCATCTTTCTCATATATAAATGTTTCACTAATTCCTTACGGTTTAAGAGCAGTTTCAAATTTACTAAATCGCGGAATTCTGTTTTTCAAATTTTTTCAAATTTTTGGTACTGTTTTCGCTCTAATTTTTTAATCGTTTGTCGAAACGAGGCGTGTAATATATCGTTGAAAATCTATGAACGAGGCGCAACTTTCATATGTTGCAATGTTTTTGAGATTCCTTACGGTTTTAAGTTAATTTTGAAAATCGTGTGGCGGACGACGAGTGGCAGCTGCTGTTTTTCTCAAAAATTTTACAGACCGCTGCTCGGAATGATTCAAACGATACGCCGTTGGAAAGGTTTCGATGAGGCGCAAGTTTTTCATGTAGAACATTCTCTCAAATTCTTTACGATTTAAGAGCAGTTTAAATTTACCGAAACGCGGACACTCTGTTTTTCGCGGCATCCAAATTGACGAGTGAACTTCATCCGACAGAAAACCGCACTGCTTCAATCGAAAATCGCACGGCATCAAAGAGTCAAGTGAACTTCACAATTTCTGCTGTCGGACGTACATTTTCTCAAACGAGTTTTTGTGAGTTTTGTCGTCTTTTTTACGAACGAGAGTGGACCTCAAAGACGAGGCAAGTGAACCACATCAGGGGATAAGTGAAGCGCAACACGAGTCTAAGTGAACGACATGATTTTTTTTTCCTTTTTCTAACTTTTTAAAATTGCATGAGGACTACATGATCGATGTTAAGGAACTACATTTTTCGGTTGGAGAAAGTGAACCACAAGGCAGAAATAAAAGGAAGTGAACTTCTTGCAATGTTAATTTTTTTTCTGGAGCTGCATTTTTTTGCTTGTTTATTTTGTTCAAAAAAAAAACTGCATAGGACAGAGGAGCGAACCTCTCAAAAAAACCAAAAAACTATGTATTAGGACAGACTGAGCCGCATTTTTTTATGGGTTGAACCTCTAAGGCCCACCTAACAAACTTCATTGCTTTTTTTTTCTCACGGGTGTGTACAGCAAAGACCACTGAAATGAACTTCTATATACCAAGATGAATTGCAAAAAAGGACCTAAAATGAAAACAAATATTATCCAGTCTGTTTGGACATAGACTTCGCCATGGACTACCTCTGACCACTGTCAGCAGCCATCTTGGCCAAACACCATGCCCCCAACTGGCCATCCATATACCCCCAACATGCCCTCAACTGCAGAAGAGCACGATGCGCGCCCCGCACTGCTGCACGACCCATTCAGCGCCCTCGTCGCCTGGTCCAGCATCACACCGGCGACCAACGACTTTAGCAGAAGGGAGGAGGCGCAGGGAGTTCGGAGGCCAGGACCTCGCCCACCTCCAGGCACCTTCTGCTCGTGATGTACTTCCACGAGAGGGAGAGAGAGCTGCAGGTCCCTGTACTGTGGACTGCAGTCACACACAAAATCCGGGTACTGCCGATTCCCTCTAGACAAGAAAACCTCCTGCAAACAACAAAACCGAGCAGTATCCTGTGGTGAGTGGTGTAGTGAACCTCCCCGTAGCTAATGAGTGAACAAGTTTCAGTGCTTACTGCATACACAAATGCCTGCTAGCTCCATCCAAACCAGCAAAGAGTTGCATGCATTAACATGGTCAAACTGAAACATACAGAAAGATGACTACTAAAAAAAGACATACCAAGATGAACTACTTAAAAAAGTATGACACCGGCCACCCCTAGTGTAGTGCGCTTGTCCCCTGCTTCTCGCGAGCAAACAACAAGGAGTGGAGGAGAGAGCTGCAAAAACATGGCAATGCACTGCATGGAAAAATAGATGGTGCTTCCTTGGACAAATTACTGTGGCGGAGACACGCATACATGTATTGGATATTTTTGACCATGTACTGATATATGTAGTAAGTAGTGTATGAAGGAAAGAGAAGTCTGGAAGTGCACCAAGTGATTGATTTCTTCACATTAAAGAACATGCTGACCAAATTGATGCCAGCACATAGAGGAGAAGAAACACATGTTACTGTTGCATCAAACACCAATAACACTATATATACTGACTTGTTGTATACTACTCGTACTTGCATATACATTGAGAATTTCAGAGGATTTATGGTTCACAAAAATTAAGAGAGAAGTGCACTGCAATAGTTATTTTGTTACGGTACAAAAAAAAGAAAGGTTGGACTCGGTGAACAACAGAGACCACACGGACATGCATGCACGTTCTGAAACTACATCGTTTCAGGTTGCCAAACTGCAACACCCCTCCCCGCCCAACCTGCACACATCGCTTGACTGCACTGCACATCCACACACACACACGACTGCTTCAAGCACACACCAGCTGGCCACAAGCAAGCTATTTTCACTAGCTGATAGAAATCCCAACGCCAAATATGTGTTGATATGGCATACTGAAACGGGGTGCACTGCACCATGACCAGAGTGCACTGCCGACCCTGAACTCCCCCATGGGAGCTGCTCACTCCCCTGATGTGGGCTGCAAGCTGCAACGAAGTGGTCTGCAGCAGAGAGGATTCGGTTCAGAGGAAAAAACTAACACTTGGTCACGGGCAGGAGGCAAAGCTGCAGTTAGTAGCAGAAGCAATGATGCCACACCGGCAGCTACAACTGTGCTCCCGTAGCTACTAAGACCACTGCCGATGGAGGCTCTCGCTGGGAGACCCAAGCACATGGGAGGTGGGCTGCAACGCAGCGGTTGTGCACTGCAAGGGGGTGATTCACCCGTGCTCTGTGCGAATGGCACAAGGAGGGCTTCACTTTCCAGATCCAGTGGTAATGTGTTGTTGTCTCCGCTGCCTAATCACATTCAGAAGGTTTTTTGGCTACCAGTGGGATACAGAGGAGAAACTGGGGAGCAGAAACCATGGAAAAGAGAAGGTCGCAGAACTGCACGCCCCCGTTTGGTCGAGCTGCACTCCGTTGTGGGAAGACTGCACGCTCGTATATGATGTTAGAAAAAAGGTGTATAAAACAAAGAAGAGCCGCAAGTCATGCACCACCGCACTGCAACACTGAATCCGCATGATGTGAAGTGCACAATCCAAAATCTACAAAAAAGGGGAGCAAAAAGAGGTTATCAGAACTGCACATGGGCACCCCTTCACTGGGTCGATGGCGAGGAGAGCATTCCTTGCACTGGGTCGATGGCGAGCTCACCTCCAGCTGCCTTTTTTGGTGATGTACTTCCTCAAGGCGGAGAGAGAGCTGCAGGCGCCCCTTCAATGGACTGCAGTCACACGTGGTACGCCCGACGACCAAGGAGCTGCACAGCCGCCGCCGACGCCGCAAACCTGCGGGATGGGGCGAGCGGTGCAGGGGAGGGAAGCGGCGCGGGGAGGAAAGCGGTGCGGCGGCGGGGAAGGGAGGCGGCGCGGAGCGGGAGGAGGGAGGCGGCACGGAGCGGGAGGAAGGTGGTGCGGCGGCGCGCTGGCAGGAGGAGGTCGTGGGGAGCACGCGGAGGAACCTCGCTGGCGTCAAATCGGAATCCCTGCACTGGGAACGACCCTCCTGGAGCCCGCGTGTGTGGGTTGGACTGAGGAGGAGCGATGGATCTGGCGCGAATCCGGCGACCACCAAGGCGGGATCCGGCCTTTGGGGTGGGGGAAGGCAGGGTGAGGGAGAAAGAAGGTGGGGAGGCAGGTGGTGGTGGAGTAGGCCGCCGAAGTGGTGGTGGTGGTCGGCGGGGCTGGGGGAAGGGTGGGTGGGAAGGGGAGGGGCGGCGGCGCTCTAGGCCACTCCCGCGGTAGAAGGCAGGGAGGGGTGGGCCGGCGGCACTCCAGGCCGCTCCCGCGGTAGAAGGTGGGGAGGGGAGGGGCGGTGGCGTTCGGGTGTGGTGTTATCAGAATAAGAAGTTTTGGTGTGCAGAATATATATATATATATATATATATATATATATATATATATATATATATATATATATATATATATATATATGTATATGTATATATGGAAAATAGATTCTACCACCTAGGGGTAGTTACCTCCACTTTTTCCACCACACGATTCTTTAAGATGTGTGCTTTCTAAACGGGTTGACTAAGCTAGCCTAAACCCGATAGCTTGTAACAAACCCTTTGCTATTTTCATTCATTATCCTCTGGTTAGTTTTTCGGACAATATCCTCTGGTTAGTTGAACGAACAACGCGCGTATAAATTAGTTAGTCAGATGGCAGCCTAGTTAGTCACATGGCCGCGCGGCCGCCGCCAAAATGATGACCATGAGTGCTCGGCAGATTTGTCCAGGTGATCACTCACTCACCAATTAGTTTGTACATGATCGGGATTGTAGGTAATTTAGAATTAATTGCTTTTCTCTGTCCATGGATCTTATGGGAATTATTGCCGTGCGGCCACGATGGATCAGAAGCATCTGACCGCACTGAATTCCCTAAATGGGGCGACGGTCTCAACGGAAATCTGCCGGTGTAAAGTTACACCGGGACACGCAAACGCAGTGATCATCCGGATGCACCATAGCACACATGCAAGCGTTGATGCAGTGGCCACGGTATGGAAACATCTTTAGCACATGCATGCTGATGCACATACGTCTTTATGCCACTCTTCAAAATGCATTCATACACAAGCTTTGGTATATGCCCGGCCGCTAATTTTCTTGCCTTGCATGCTGCAGAACCAGGTAGGACGATATCGCGCTCATGCAGTATAGAGCCAGATCCTATAGCCCGCTGTCAGGGAACCCGTCAGATTGTCCTCTGAGTGCTTGACTATAACCTACAACTGCGAAGCAAATTTGAACAAGCCGAGCTATATATGGTGTAGAACACAGCCATCGATCAATGGTTGCTAGCTCAGTGATGCATCACATATGTACAGATTGTTTCAACGAGATGTACCCCTTGCTACTTCCAAAAAAAGTATATAAACTTCATACTCTCTTCCAAAAAGAACAAGCCACCACTTTAGAGTTATGTACATAATACACACTCAATATTTTGGTTCAAATAAAAGCATACATGATCATTTCGCTGCTGAAGAAAAATAATATACCCGTTCAAAAAAGGATGCATAATTCTTACTAAAATTGTGAATATACTACAACTAATAGTACATGTATATGCTCCATGTACTTAAAGAACGAACTTTGTACTACATACTAAAGACTATCTTTTTATGAAAGCTAATTCATTTTTAAAATGTTAGTACTCTATACTCCAATTTTATGTTGATATACTTCATACTCCAATTTTAAATTAATACTCCATACTACGAACTACATACTTCAATTTATATTAATACTCCATACTCCATACTCAAATTTTATATCCATACTACATACTCCAATTTTATATCAATACTCCGTACTCCAATAAACTTCATACTCTCTTCCAAAAAGAACAAGCCACCACTTTAGAGTTATGTACATAATACACACTCAATATTTTGCTTCAAATAAAAGCATACATGATCATTTCGCTGCTGAAGAAAAATAATATACCCGTTCAAAAAAAGAATGCATAATTCTTACTAAAATTGTGAATATACTACAACTAATAGTACATGTATATGCTCCATGTACTTAAAGAACAAACTTTATACTACATACTAAAGACTATCTTTTTGTGAAAGCTAATTCATTTTTAAAATGTTAGTACTCTATACTCCAATTTTATGTTGATATACTTCATACTCCAATTTTAAATTAATACTCCATACTACGAACTACATACTTCAATTTATATTAATACTCCATACTCCATACTACATACTCCAATTTTATATCAATACTCCGTACTCCAATTTTATATTGGTACTCCATACTACAATTTTATTTTAGTACGCAACTACCCATAATTATATGATAATACTACATACTTTAATTCTTTGACAATGACTCCATACTCCAATAATTATATCCTCATACTACATACTCCAAGCATACATGGAGGACGCTACATGTTGCTAAAAAAGGGAAAAAATACTCCCTCTGTAAACTACATACTACTTCGTACGTACTAATTATGTAAACCACGTTCTTGATAATATCTGTTTCAAATACATGGTATGTATATACTGTGCCTAGAAAATGTCGTTATAACTTATAAGAATATCCAGAGTTGCGTTGACAAGCTTATCCGGTAAACTGTTTACGTACGTAGCCAAGAATCAAGGAGGTGGTTTATTGGGATAAAAAGAGAGGTGGTTAAACCAGTGCGCACTTGCCGGAATATTAAATTATAAAAACTAAATCAGGTGGTTCCTATTGGATTCTATGGCACCCGCTAACCCAATTCCTCAAATAGGTTGACTTGGTGCTACGAAGTGGACACGTGGTGGGTAAATAGCTAGGTGGTAACTACCATTGCTTGTAGATAAAATTTATCATATATATATATATATATATATATATATATATATATATATATATATATATATATATATAGGGAAAATCCATCCTACCACCCGGTGTTAGTTACCCCATATGTCTCATATACTACCATGTGTTAATATATATATACTACTTTATCATTTTAAATATATTCATATACTATATCTAAGATATTTCAAAGCAAGTTACATGAAAAAATTATATATGAACCCATAGTTTTTGTTATATTTGTGAAATACGTACATATTTGTACGTAAAAAAGAGCATACTCAAAACATGGTATATACTACCTAAAAATTAGTATATATACTATCTAATCATTGTTATATACTACATACTGCACGTACATACTCTCAATTTTGATAGATACTACATACAACATACAAAACGCAAGTGGTGGTAACTACCACTGCTTGTAGGAAACATTTGTCCTATATATATATATATATATATATATATATATATATATATATATATATATATATATATATATATATATATATACATACATACATGTTTAACTCTATCCAAATACATTGTTAACATGTTCTGAATATATGGTCAATATTTGCTTCTATTCACAATAAATATTTTTTCAAATGCTTTGATTGACATTTTCCAAATTCAATATTATTTTTTTAAATATATGATCAACATTTCTCTATACACGTTTAACATTTTTCAAATGCTTGATTTATATATTTAAAATACAAGTTTAACATTTTACTAATACGTGGTCAAAAAAATTCTTATACACATTAAAAAAATCAAATGCTTGATTAACATTTTTTAAATACAAGATTAACTTGTTTTTAATACATGGTCAACATTTTTTCTATGCACATTTAACATTTTTTTAAATGCTTGATTAGCATTTTTCAAATACTTATTTAACATTTTTAGAAATTCTCAATTAATTTTTTTAAATACATGATCAAGTTTTTCCACACATATGATATATTTTTTGTATACATTTTTCATATACATGGTCAACATGTATGGTTAACATTTTTTAAAACATTTTAAAGAGTATATTTTTTTATAATTTTATAATACATGTGTACATTTTCTTGTGAGTATGTTTAGAATATTTGGAAGTGTAAAAAAAAGTACAAAAATAAATTAGCAAAACAAAAAAAGTGAAAAAACCATTAAGAACCGTGGCAGTGGCCTCATGCGCGCACTGGGCCAGCCCGGTCGTGATCGGCTTGACGCGGGGGTTCCTTAGCATAGCCGCGCCCCACAGGTTGGCTCAGGAAGATTCAGCCAGCAATTGTTAGAAATCGGCCCGGATATTTCCTTTGCATATTTCCAGCCCAGCAATTGAAAAGACAGTGAAATGGATCAGGAAATATCCGGGCCGAATAAAGCCGTAGAAAACTAAACAAATGATCTCAGAATTTAGAATTGTTAGAAAATCAATTAAATATAATTGCACTAGAAACTCCAAGTAATTTAGGTTGGTAAAATAAAATATTTATATTACATGAAACAAATTAACATATGTTAATTCTTTGACTAATCAATTTAGACCAACTGATTTATTCTTCGCAAAAAATGTACCAACGGGGTTATAATAACTCCCATATAAGCTTTGACTAATTCAAAACAATATACTCCGAGCCGCATGTACTTTTATTTTTAATATTAAAAATTATAATTTCTTTATGCTCACAAAAAGTTATAGTTTCTTAATGCTCACAAAAAATTAGGATGCTGCATGTACCATTCACAATCATCGATAGAAGTTGGCAGTTGTATTCGCGGTCCTCTCATTGAAGTGGAGATGTAAATATAAAAAGTTGGAGATATGTTGGATTTTGAAACAATGCCTGTGGACGACGTGCTTAGATCTTTATGTCCAGTTGGAGTTAGGGAATTTTGTCTCATGGCGAGTGATAATTTCAGGCCGAAACAATTGCACAACTTGCCATGTTGATGCTGTGCTGTTCGAGCAATCGTTCTTTCAATGTCAACTTTGCGTTGGTGCTGACATTTGAGCGCTTGGTGATATTCGCTTTGTAATCATCTGGGCACTTCATTCTGTGTTGATTATTTTTGTCTAATCCATTTCATTTCAGTATCTTTTACAGTAATTACCTTTTGAACAACCTGTTAACTTTGTAATGTGCGGTTTGCGTGTAAACGATTGAGTGTTGCTCGTCAGGCAAGCACCATCCATCTACCATTCTCTCGAGAAAATCTGCCATCCCATGTCAGTTAGTGTTTTGATCAAAGCCTTAACTTTTGCATAGCTTGTGCTTTGCGTCCAACCTAGACCAGTAAAGCAACATTTCCACGTAACACTCTGTGAAACGGAGTGCATTTCATGTATTAAAATATTTGTCCTCACTTGAAAGTAACCGGGCCGTAACACTGGTTCTTGTCTCATTGCAATTAGTAAGACATAAAGCTACTACTCCTGATTAATCTGGAGGCATCAGGCTAAATTAGCTTTAGCTTTTGCTCCTAAAAAGACGGCTCGTCCCGGTGCTCCCGGCACTAATTTTTAGGAGCTATTAGTATTACAATTGAAAATGCTGGTTAATCTTTGATGTCTTCCTCGCACAACATTCACGAAGTACCCTTTTGCAACACTTACAGGTAGTATAAAATATGTACTAGTATCCAAAGATGAGAAAGCAGTAAATTAAGCTGAAAGTGGCTAAATCCTGAATCTGTCAAGCAGCATGGAACTCAGGCTAGCTAATGTGTAGATAAGCAGCCCATATACTTTACTTACAACGCTTCAGTTCTGAGTCGCCCTTTCTGCCCTTTTGAGGTGGCGCTTTATATGCATACTGTAATAAAGAATAGTTTATAATACTGTAAAAGAACATTTGTATAAAACACCTATATCAGTGGTTTGGCATCTTCTGAAAAGTGCCTTTATAAACACTCACTGTTACTCCTATGATGAGCCATTGTGATTTTTAGTAACTTGCATGTTGCATACTTATAATAAAACTGAAGAATCTATGTGTACGGTTGTTTACCGAGACTGGCTTTCACATCTAACGAGGGATTCAAGTCCTTAAGTCTTTTGATTTAGCAGCAGCAGTTCATTCACCTTTGACTGCCAGTAACCTAGGCTTTAATTTCATATGCTCTAGGATTCATGCCATCCCGAATCTTCACAGAATAAGATGTTGATACAGGCAACTGACATACGACTATACGAGTACTTCCGTTCTTGACACGTCAATATGGACCCATGTTAACTCGGTTACATCATCTACAGCCGGAGCCCTCAAACCCGTCTGAAACGTCCGCATTCCGCCCGGTCACTACTCGGTCACGAAATTTGGACCCAAACGGGCCTCTCAAACCGTCCTCAAACGTCCGGGCTGACCGACACCCTCCATATCCAGCCCAAATATGGGGCGGATATGGTGCGGTCCGGGCGCGTCTAGGGGCGCCCGCCATGTCGACTTGGCCCAGCCTGGCCCACGCCCGCCCCATAAATATCACCGTCCGAAAAACCCTAGACCACGGTCAATCCGAACTCTACTTCACTCTCCTCTCCGTCCACTCCACTTTCGATCCCCTCCAAACGCATCCGATGGCCGGCGACCGAAACAGCACTCCCTTTGGTGGGGACTCTGGCTCCGACGACGACTGGTCTAGCCTGTTGCGCGAAGCGGACCCCAACGATGTGGAGTAGGTCGCCCTCCGCATCGCATTGAGCCGTTCGGTCGTCGACCGAGGCGGATCCGGCAGCGGTCGATCCACTTCGTCAGCGCCCGACGCCCGTCGATGCAACGTCAGCGACGTCGCCGACCCTTCCCACCCGGCACACAGCTCCGGCCCCTCCGCTCCGCTCCTCCAGGTACGCCGCCGCCCACCACCAGCATCCTCTGCTCTGGAGGTGGTGCCCGGCCTCCGCTGGGTCCTCGTGCCCGCGGCAGGGCCGGCGCGCACTCGGACGTCCGAGTCGGAGGCACGAGCAGCCCGGCGTGAGCGGCAACGGGCGAGGGAGAGGCAACGACGTCCAAGTCAATGTCCACGTGTCGTCCGCACGCGAGCACGCCGGTCGATCCTGAGGCAACGCTCCTCGCTTCTGTCCTCCGCCGCTCGCTCACGACGGCGGAGACGGATGCGCGGCGCCTCGGCCGCAAGAATGCCAAGGCGCTCCGACTCGCCATCGAGTTGTCTGAGCGCGAGGCAACAAAGGAGGCGACGACACAGGCGAAGGCGGCCTGCCATGCCGAGGAGCAGGACCGCCTACTCCGCAGGCTGTCGAGCATGAGGTGCAGCTCCGACTTGGATATGACGGACGGCTCCACCTCCAGCTCCGACGACGACGCGCCTCCGCACGCCGACGCCTACACGGAGGAGGGGCATAGCCGCGCCGACAGCCAGAAGGGGAAGGGGCCATTGAGGAAATGGTAATTTCCTCCGCCCTTACTCGTTCTATTTATATTTTATCTATGTTTGTAGTATGGATTTGCACTATCCGCCGTTGAACTCCGATGAATCATGTTCCTTTTGTCCGGCTAATCTGATGAACTGCGCTATGATCATGTGTTTTACGTAGCGTTGCATGAATTGCATGGTATTGAGGTTTAGAATATGAGGGAAGCGAGTGTGGAAGACGAAATATGAGGTGTGCCCGATCAGTGTCCGCGGACACCCCCGGGTGCGACCGCGGGCGTTTGAGGGGTCGGATTTGCCCAATGCGG
Organism: Triticum aestivum; assembly: GCF_018294505.1. Taxonomy (NCBI): domain Eukaryota; kingdom Viridiplantae; phylum Streptophyta; class Magnoliopsida; order Poales; family Poaceae; genus Triticum; species Triticum aestivum. The sequence continues at coordinate 76,042,418 of NC_057804.1, forward strand.
ATGTAGATGCTCTTAGAGCATTTCTAGTCCATCCCCTCCTTTAGTTTTTATTATGAGAGCTTAAACTTTTCCATGTCTAACTCATCCCTCATGTCTTAATTCCCAAAACTTTTTGCACATAATTTATTTCAAACACAAATTTAAACTAGTTCATTGCATAATGAAGCAATGGTATCACATTAACATCAAACCTGGCATAATTATACATCTCATTAGCTAGTACATTACCCCTGCTTGAGTATTAAACGAGCTAAGGCATCAAGATAAGCTACATAAAACCAAATACTAAACAGATAAATAGCAACCCTACTCATCCTCGTC